>NW_028270188.1:57397564-57400301 GCF_037043375.1 Chiloscyllium plagiosum
TGAGTGAGAGTGAGAGAGAGAGTGAGTGAGAGTGAGTGAGAGTGAGAGTGAGTGAGAGTGATGGAGAGTGAGAGTGAGTGAGAGTGAGAGAGAGTGAGTGAGAGTGAGAGTGAGAGTGAGTGAGTGAGAGTGAGAGTGAGTGAGAGTGAGAGTGTGAGTGAGAGTGAGTGAGAGTGAGAGTGAGTGAGATGTGAGTAGAGAGAGTGAGAGAGAGTGAGTGAGAGAGTGTTGAGTGATAGAGTGTGAGAGTGAGTGAGTGAGTGAGAGTGAGTGAGAGTGAGAGTGAGTGAGTGTGAGAGTCAGTGAGTGTGAGAGTGAGTGAGAGTGAGAGTGAGTGAGAGATAGTGAGAGAGATAGAGTGAGAGAGAGTGTGTGAGAGAGTGAGTGTGAGTGAGAGTGAGGAGTGAGTGAGTGAGAGGAGTGTGAGGTGTGAGTGAGAGTGAGTGTGAGTGAGGTGAGTGAGGTGTGGGTGAGTGAGAGGTGAGGGTGAGGGAGTGGGTGAGAGTGGAGTGAGAGAGGAGTGTGAGAGTGTGAGTGTGAGAGTGGGAGTGGTGTGGGTGAGGTGTGGGAGGTGTGAGTGTGGGAGTGGTGAGTGAGGAGTGGGTGAGGGTGTGGGTGAGGGAGGTGTGTGGAGTGAGAGTGAGGGTGTGGGTGTGAGTGTGGGTGGGTGTGAGTGGGTGTGGGTGTGGGAGGAGTGTGGGTGTGGGTTGGTGTGGGTGGGTGTGAGAGAGAGGGGAAGAGAAGAAAGGGGGGGGGGGGTGTGTGTGGAGATAGATAGAGATAGATAGAAATAGAGATAGATAGAGATAGAGATAGACTAGAGATAGAGATAGAGATAGATAGAGATAGAGATAGATAGAGATAGAGATAGATAGAGATAGATAGAGAGAGAGATAGAGATAGAGAGAAGATAGAGATAGATAGAGACTAGAGATAGAGATAGATAGAGATAGATAGAGAGAGAGATAGAGATAGAGATAGATAGAGATAGATAGAGATAGAGATAGAGAGAGATAGAGATAGAGATAGATAGAGATAGAGATAGAGAAAGATAGAGATTTAGATAGATAGATATATATAGAGATAGATAGAGATAGAGATAGAAAGAGATAGATAGATAGAGATAGAGATAGATAGAGATAGAGAGAGATAGAGAGAGATAGAGTGAGAGAGATAGTGAGAGATAGATAGAGAATAGAGATAAGATAGAGATATAGATAGGTAGAGATATAGATAGATAGAGATAGAGATAGATAGAGATAGATAGAGATAGAGAGAGATAGGGAGAGATGATAGAGATAGAGATAGAGAGAGATAGAGAGAGATCGAGATGAGATAGATAGAGATAGAGATAGATAGAGATAGATAGAGATAGAGATAGATAGAGATAGAGATAGAGAGAGATAGAGATAGAGATAGATAGAGAGAGATAGAGATAGATAGAGATAGAGAATGATAGAGATAGATAGAGATAGAGATCAACGAGATAGATAGAAGAGAGAGAGATAGAGATAGATAGAGATAGAGATGGATGGAGATAGAGATTGAGAGAGATAGAGATAGAGATAGATAGAGAATAGAGATAGATAGAGATTGAAAGAGATAGAGATAGATAGAGATAGATATAGAGAGAGGATAGAGATAAGGAGAGATTGAGATAAAAGATAGACAGAGATAGAGATAGAGAGAGATAGAGATAGAGATAGATAGGGATAGAGATAGATAGAGATAGAGATAGGTGGATATAGAGATAGATAGGGATAGAGAGAGATAGAGAAAGAGATAGAGAGAGATAGAGAGAGATAGAGATAGGTAGAGATAGAGATAGAGATAGATAGAGATAGATAGAGATAGAGAGAGAGAGATAGATAGAGATAGATAGAGATAGAGAGAGATAGAGAGATATGGATATAGAGATAGATAGAGATAGATAGAGATAGAGAGAGACTAGAGATAGATTGAGATAGAGATAGATAGAGATAGAGATATGGAGAGAGATTGATAGTGAGAGATAGAGATAGATGGATAGAGATAGAGAGAGATAGAAGATAGAGATAGATATAGATAGAGATAGAGAGATAGATAGAGATAGAGATAGAGAGAGATAGAGAGATCATAGGAATAGAGATAGAGATAGCTAGAGATATAGAGAGAGAGAGATAGGGAAGATAGAGATAGAGAAGAGATAGAGATAGAGATAGATAGAGAGATATAGATGGATAGAGATAGAGATAGAGAGAGATAGAGAGAGATATAGATAGATAGAGAAGAGAGATAGTAGAGATAGAGATAGAGATAGACTAGAGATAGAGATAGAATAGAGATAGATAGCGATAGAGAATAGAGATAGATAGCGATAGAGATAGATAGAGATAGAGAGAGACTAGAGTAGAGATAGATAGAGATAGAGCAGAGATAGAGATAGATAGAGATAAGATAGAGATAGATAGAGATAGAGCGAGATAGAGATAGAGATAGATAGAGATAGAGATTGATAGATAGAGATAGATAGATAGAGAGAGAGCATAGATAGAGAATAGAGAGAGATAGAGATAGAGATAGAGAGAGAGAGATAGAGATAGAGATAGATAGAGATAGAGATAGAGAGAGATAGAAAGATATAGAGATAGAGATAGAAGAGAGAGATAGGAGATAGAGATAGAGATAGATAGCGAGAGATAGAGATAGATAGAGATAGATTGAGATAGATAGAGAGAGAGATAGATAGAGATAGAGA
>NW_028270188.1:57400801-57540801 GCF_037043375.1 Chiloscyllium plagiosum
CTCCCCCACTCTCTCTCCCTCTCTCCCCCACTCTCTCTCCCTCTCTCCCCCACTCTCTCTCCCTCTCTCCCCCACTCTCTCTCTCCCTCTCTCTCCCGCCTCTCTCTCCCTCTCTCTCTCTCTCTCCCCCACTCTCTCCCTCCTCTCTCTCCCTCTCTCTCTCTCTCTCCCCCTCTCTCTCCCTCTCTCTCTCTCTCTCCCTCTCTCTCCCTCCCTCCCCCCCTCTCTCTCTCTCCCCCCCTCTCTCTCTCCCTCTCTCCCTCTCTCTCCCTCCCTCTCCCTCTCCCTCCCCCTCTCTCTCTCTCTCCCCCCCTCTCTCCCCCCTCTCTCTCCGCCCCCCCCCCCCGGGTGAGTTATCTGCGGTTTGGTCCCCCCCCCCGGTGAGTTTGGTCCCTGCTCATGAGTTTAATGCCGTTTGAATCTTGCCCATCACTAAGTCGATGGGCAGTCATCGATTTATTATCGACGTCTCCGCACCTTCCCCAACCCGTCACCTCTTCCCCCGGGGGGGGGGGAGCAGCAGATACACAGGGGACACCAGCCTCCTGCAAGGCCCCCTCTCGGACTCCCCCCGACACACCATCCCGAAATATATCGGCTGTTCCTTCAGGGGCTCAGAATCCTGGGACCCCCCCTCCCCCTTAAAATAAAAGCCTTGAAGATAGGAGCCGGCCATTTGGCCCTGTTTGACCCTGCTACCCCCCCCCCCCCCCCCCCCCCCCCCACATTCCGCGTCTGATTGCCCACCTGCGTCCCCTGTTCCCCTTCAGCCCCGAGATCTCCACCCCGGTCGCTTCCGGAAAACATTCCGGGTCCCATCCCCGACCGGTCTCTGTGCGGGACTGAGAATCCCCCCCCCACAACTCTCTGGGTGAAAAAATGTCTCCCCATCTTAGTCCCACACCCTTTAGACTGTGACCCCTTCTGCTTCCGGCCTTCCCCAAGTCATCAGGAACATCCTTTCCTACCAACAACGCCACCCACCCTCCCACTCCCCCCCCACCCGCCCCCCAATCCTTCTAAACTCCCGAGCGGATATAATCCGAACCCATCTGGCCTCTCCCCGAGCGTCAGTCCTGAAGTTCCCGGGAATCAGCCTTGCTTCCTCTCCCTCCCTCGCCGGAGATGGCCGCCATTTTGGATTCTCATCAGCTGGCAACCAGGTTGGAGCCAAGCGCACAACCCTCCAAACGCGGCCTCTCCTCATGTCACGATGTCGGTGGGGGGGGGTAAATCCCTCTGCAAATCTAAACCCGACACACCTAGACCCTCGCCTCACACCCGTAATCTGTTAAATTCCGAGGGGGGGGGTGGGGAGGCGAAGAACTGTCCCAGAGGTCAAAGTACAAAATCCACAATCTTATTCTTCAAAAGAGACAACTATTTCCGACCCCTCTCTGTGAAACCTATCTTTTACCTCCCACTCTACAATACCGGCCCGATTTGCAAAAAGAGAAATCACGTTTTGAAACCAGTCAGCTTTCCCGATTCTCCTTGGTAGATTTATCTTCGATGTTGTGTACAAATTTTCTCACGGTACCTTTAAGAGAGCTATGCGGCCAACAGTTGTTCTTGGCAGTTCTCCCCCTAACTGTTCAAAGTGTCCGGTTTTTTTTTTAGCCCGAAGCATTAAATCATTTGATGCCATCAAAACATTAAATTCAAATGCGTTTGGATTTTGGTCTCTGGGGCATGATTTAAACTGATTGGCTCAATTTGAATTTGTTTTTGTTCCATGGCAACACAGCACCAGCAACTCCTTTCGATCGAGTGCTAAATTGTTCAGTACACTGTGCGCTTTTGGTCAGTTCTTGCTCGCTTCCTCCCTCTCTTAAAGGTACACTACACACCCACACCTTCATAACACTTGCGCAGTGTCCGGCAATCTGTCTGACGCATTGAGAGCCACAAGGTCAGAGGCCTAGCGACTGGGAAGCCTAGAGGTTTCGGAAGAGGGTTAGCATCATAGATGGGAGGAATGGGGAGGGGGGGGAGTGGTTACTGGGGGAACTCTAGGTTTGAGATTCAGGCTAACTCTCTCTCGATCTCTCGCTGACAATCTGAGGAGCAGAACTTGACGTCAGTCTCCCAATAGGCCTGAAGCCTGAGGCCTACCTCAGCACGGAGCTGGACGGGAACGGGAGAGGGGTGTGGGGAGGAGGTTATTGGGGTCAGGAGGGAAGAGAGGGGCGTGTGAGGAGTTGGGGGGGGAGGGGAGGGAGGAACCTCAGAGTTTTTGATTTTTGTTCCCACCCCACCTCTGGGGTATGGTGGGGGTGGGGAAGGGGGAAGGCCGCCCTCCCTTCTCCAGTGGCTTTCTGACTCTCAGGCTCCGGAACTTTCTCTCTGCCGCAGCTTTGGCCGAAACTCAGGCCGTCATTGTCATCGCACGTCGTCATAGTAACGCACGCATGTATTGCTTCCACGGTAACCAGCATCCCATCGCCTCCATCGCGTCAGTGTGGCATGACTAACCAAGTCCTCTTGTGACGCCTGTTTCCTCTCTCTCTCTCTCGCTTCCCGAATAAACCCCACCCCTCCCCCCCCTACACTCCACATCCCCTCCTTCCCCTTCCTCTCTCACCCCCACTCCCCACCCCCACTCCCCACCCCCACTCCCCACCTCCACTCCTCACAGCCTGTTTCTCAGCCGCTCTTGAGGCCTCCTCCACCAACAAAGCCTCTACCACCAGGCCCCGTGGTCAAAGTTTGCCAGGTAACGACGCTAGGCATGCTGGGAGAATGGGGGGGGGGGGGGACGGTGGGGGAAGGGGAAGGGGGGAAGAAAATGCACTGAATGGGCCTCCACGTGTGTGTGTAACAGGCTCGAGGAGGAGAAGGAAGGGCTGAATGGCCTCATCTGGATTGCTTTTGGGGCCGAAATCTGATCCACCTTTGGGGCTTGGGAAGCGCTCCCACACTTGGCGAGAGTGAGGTGGCCGCCATCTTGGATTCTCTTCCGGTTGGGCGGCAGGGTGGGGGAAGGGAGGGGGCGCAGGGGTGTGATGGTGGGTGGGTGGTTTGTCGTGGGGGGGGGGTGGGGATCCTTGGGAAACGGGACACCCACGCAGCCCTCCTCAGTTCCCCAGAAACTCATCTATCTCAACCTCTTTTTCCCCCCTTCCACCACCAACACCGCCCTCCCACACACCCCAACGTCTCCCCTCACAGGCCAGGAGGCAGAACCCACCAGGATGGCCCCCTCCTCCATCAGCAGATCTACCGGCAGACCCCACCACGAAGGGGGGCACTCAGGTAATGTGGATTGGGGGGGCGGAGGGGGGGGGCGGAGGGGAGGGAGGTGGAGCTGGTGGATGGAACCAGAAGTAAAGTCCAGGATGAGGGGTTGTGGGAGGGATGGAATCCCAGGTCCCAATCCCGATGAGACTACACCCGGCCCAGCATCCCGGGAATGCCAACGACTGGCCACGCCAACCCCGTCCCCGTGGCAATGTCTGAGGAGGACTTCGAGCCCAACCAATCCCAAACGCCGTTCCGCCCGGAGGCTTGACAAACTCGCTGATCCGCCGACTCCTGACCCTGGAATGCCTGACTTGTCCAGACTCAACCTTACCCCGCACCCCTCTTACCCCACACCTCACTCCCCTCAATCCCCCTCCCTCTTCATCTTCATTCCCCTCGGCCGAGCCCCTCACGAAGACACTGCCCCTCCGGAATCACATCAATGACCCCCTCCCCTTCAGTACACCTTGCCCCCTTACCCACACCACTACTTACCCCCCTCAGCCTCTCCACCACTTTCCCCCTTACCCTCACCACAGTAACAACGTTCCCTTTATATATAACAGCAACAACGTTCCCTTTATATATAACAGTAACAACATTCCCTTTATATATAACAGCAACAACGTTCCCTTTATATATAACAGTAACAACGTTCCCTTTATATATAACAGTAACAACGTTCCCTTTATGTATAACAGCAACAACGTTCCCTTTATATATAACAGCAACAACGTTCCCTTTATACATAACAGCAACAACGTTCCCTTTATATATAACAGTAACAACGTTCCCTTTATATATAACAGTAACAACATTCCCTTTATATATAACAGTAACAACGTTCCCTTTATATATAACAGTAACAACATTCCCTTTATATATAACAGCAACAACGTTCCCTTTATATATAACAGTAACAACATTCCCTTTATATATAACAGCAACAACATTCCCTTTATATATAACAGTAACAACGTTCCCTTTATGTATAACAGCAACAACGTTCCCTTTATATATAACAGCAACAACGTTCCCTTTATATATAACAGTAACAACGTTCCCTTTATATGTAACAGCAACAACGTTCCCTTTATATATAACAGCAACAACGTTCCCTTTATATATAACAGTAACAACGTTCCCTTTATATGTAACAGCAACAACGTTCCCTTTATATATAACAGCAACAACGTTCCCTTTATATATAACAGCAACAACATTCCCTTTATATATAACAGTAACAACGTTCCCTTTATATATAACAGCAACAACGTTCCCTTTATATATAACAGTAACAACGTTCCCTTTATGTATAACAGCAACAACGTTCCCTTTATATATAACAGCAACAACGTTCCCTTTATATATAACAGTAACAACGTTCCCTTTATATGTAACAGCAACAACGTTCCCTTTATAAAAACAGCAACAACGTTCCCTTTATATATAACAGCAACAACATTCCCTTTATATATAACAGCAACAACATTCCCTTTATATATAACAGTAACAACGTTCCCTTTATATATAACAGCAACAACGTTCCCTTTATATATAACAGTAACAACATTCCCTTTATATATAACAGGAACAACGTTCCCTTTATATATAACAGCAACAACATTCCCTTTATATATAACAGCAACAACGTTCCCTTTATATATAACAGTAACAACGTTCCCTTTATATATAACATCAACAACGTTCCCTTTATAGATAACAGCAACAACATTCCCTTTATATATAACAGCAACAATGTTCCCTTTATATAGAACAGTAACAACATTCCCTTTCTATATAACAGTAACAACGTTCCCTTTATATATAACAGTAACAACGTTCCCTTTATATTTAACATCAACAACGTTCCCTTTATATATAACAGTAACAACGTTCCCTTTCTATATAACAGTAACAACATTCCCTTTCTATATAACAGTAACAACGTTCCCTTTATATATAACAGCAACAACGTTCCCTTTATATATAACAGTAACAACATTCCCTTTATATATAACAGCAACAACGTTCCCTTTATATATAACAGCAACAACGTTCCCTTTATATATAACAGTAACAACATTCCCTTTATATATAACAGTAACAACGTTCCCTTTATATATAACATCAACAACGTTCCCTTTATATATAACAGCAACAACATTCCCTTTATATATAACAGCAACAACGTTCCCTTCATATATAACAGCAACAACGTTCACTTTATATATAACAGTAACAACATTCCCCTTATATATAACAGCAACAACGTTCCCTTTATATATAACAGTAACAACGTTCCCTTTATATATAACAGCAACAACGTTCCCTTTATATATAACAGTAACAACAATCCCCTTATATATAACAGCAACAACGTTCCCTTTATATATAACAGCAACAACGTTCCCTTTATATATAACAGCAACAACGTTCCCTTTATATATAACAGTAACAACATTCCCTTTATATATAACAGCAACAACGTTCCCTTTATATATAACAGGAACAACGTTCCCTTTATATATAACAGTAACAACGTTCCCTTTATATATAACAGCAACAACGTTCCCTTTATATATAACAGCAACAACGTTCCCTTTATATATAACAGCAACAACGTTCCCTTTATATATAACAGTAACAACATTCCCCTTATATATAACAGCAACAACGTTCCCTTTATATATAACAGCAACAACGTTCCCTTTATATATAACAGTAACAACGTTCCCTTTATATATAACATCAACAACGTTCCCTTTATATATAACAGCAACAACATTCCCTTTAAATAAAACAGCAACAACGTTCCCTTCATATATAACAGTAACAACGTTCTCTTTATATATAACAGTAACAACGTTCCCTTTATATATAACAGCAACAACATTCCCTTTGTATATAACAGCAACAACGTTCCCTTTATATATATCAGTAACAACGTTCCCTTTATATATAACAGCAACAACATTCCCTTTGTACATAACAGTAACAACGTTCCCTTTATATATAACAGTAACAACGTTCCCTTTATATATAACAGCAACAACGTTCCCTTTATATATAACAGCAACAACATTCCCTTTCTATATAACAGCAACAACGTTCCCTTTATATATAACAGTAACAACATTCCCTTTGTACATAACATCAACAACGTTCCCTTTATATATAACAGTAACAACATTCCCTTTATATATAACAGCAACAACGTTCCCTTCATATATAACAGCAACAACATTCCCTTTATATATAACAGCAACAACGTTCCCTTTATATATAACAGCAACAACGTTCCCTTTATATATAACAGTAACAACGTTCCCTTTATATATAACAGCAACAACATTCCCTTTATATATAACAGCAACAACATTCCCTTTATATATAACAGTAACAACGTTCCCTTTATATATAACAGCAACAACATTCCCTTTATATATAACAGCAACAACATTCCCTTTATATATAACAGTAACAACGTTCCCTTTATATATAACAGCAACAACATTCCCTTTATATATAACAGCAACAACGTTCCCTTTATATATAACAGCAACAACGTTCCCTTTATATATAACAGTAACAACGTTCCCTTTATATATAACAGCAACAACGTTCCCTTTATATATAACAGTAACAACGTTCCCTTTATATATAACAGCAACAACATTCCCTTTATATATAACAGCAACAACATTCCCTTTATATATAACAGTAACAACGTTCCCTTTATATATAACATCAACAACGTTCCCTTTATATATAACAGTAACAACGTTCCCTTTATATATAACAGTAACAACGTTCCCTTTATATATAACAGTAACAACGTTCCCTTTATATATAACAGTAACAACGTTCCCTTTATATATAACAGCAACAACGTTCCCTTTATATATAACAGTAACAACGTTCCCTTTATATATAACAGTAACAACATTCCCTTTATATATAACAGCAACAACGTTCCCTTTATATATAACAGTAACAACGTTCCCTTTATATATAACAGTAACAACGTTCCCTTTATATATAACAGTAACAACGTTCCCTTTATATATAACAGTAACAACGTTCCCTTTATATATAACAGTAACAACATTCCCTTTATATATAACATCAACAACGTTCCCTTTATATATAACAGTAACAACGTTCCCTTTATATATAACAGTAACAACGTTCCCTTTATATATAACAGTAACAACGTTCCCTTTATGTATAACAGCAACAACGTTCCCTTTATGTATAACAGCAACAACGTTCCCTTTATATATAACAGTAACAACATTCCCTTTATATATAACAGTAACAACGTTCCCTTTATATATAACAGTAACAACGTTCCCTTTATATATAACAGCAACAACGTTCCCTTTATGTATAACAGCAACAACGTTCCCTTTATATATAACAGTAACAACGTTCCCTTTATATATAACAGTAACAACATTCCCTTTATATATAACAGTAACAACGTTCCCTTTATATATAACAGCAACAACGTTCCCTTTATGTATAACAGCAACAACGTTCCCTTTATATATAACAGTAACAACATTCCCTTTATATATAACAGTAACAACATTCCCTTTATATATAACAGTAACAACGTTCCCTTTATATATAACAGTAACAACGTTCCCTTTATATATAACAGCAACAACGTTCCCATTGTATATAACAGCAACAACGTTCCCTTTATATATAACAGCAACAACGTTCCCTTTATATATAACAGCAACAACGTTCACTTTATATATAACAGTAAAAACATTTCCTTTGTATATTACAGTAACAACGTTCCCTTTGTATATAACAGCAACAACATTCCCTTTCTATATAACAGCAACAACATTCCCTTTATATAAAACAGCAACAACGTTCCCTTTATATATAACAGGAACAACGTTCCCTTTATATATAACAGTAACAACGTTCCCTTTATATATAACAGCAACAACGTTCCCTTTATATATAACAGTAAAAACATTCCCTTTGTATATAACAGCAACAACGTTCCCTTTATATATAACAGTAAAAACAATCCCTTTGTATATAACAGTAACAACGTTCCCTTTATATATAACCGTAACAACGTTCCCTTTATATATAACAGCAACAACGTTCCCTTTATATATAACAGCAACAACATTCCCTTTGTATATAACAGCAACAACGTTCCCTTTATATATAACAGTAACAACGTTCCCTTGATATATAACAGCGAAAACATTCCCTTTGTATATAACAGGAACAACGTTCCCTTTATATATAACAGTAACAACGTTCCCTTTATATATAACAGCAACAACATTCCCTTTGTATATAACAGTAACAACGTTCCCTTTATATATAACAGCAACAACGTTCCCTTTATATATAACAGCAACAACATTCCCTTTATATATAACAGTAACAACGTTCCCTTTGTATATAACAGTAACATGTTCCCTTTATATATAACAGTAACAACGTTCCCTTTGTATATAACAGCAACAACGTTCCCTTTATATATAACAGTAACAACGTTCCCTTTGTATATAACAGTAACAACATTCCCTTTATATATAACAGTAACAACGTTCCCTTTGTATATAACAGTAACAACGTTCCCTTTATATATAATAGTAACAACATTCTCTTTATATATAACAGTAACAACGTTCCCTTTATATATAACAGCAACAACATTCCCTTTGTATATAACAGTAACAACGTTCCCTTTATATATAACAGCAACAACATTCCCTTTGTATATAACAGTAACAACGTTCCCTTTATATATAACAGCAACAACGTTCCCTTTATATATAACAGCAACAACATTCCCTTTATATATAACAGTAACAACGTTCCCTTTGTATATAACAGTAACAACGTTCCCTTTATATATAACAGTAACAACGTTCCCTTTATATATAACAGCAACAACATACCCTTTATATATAACAGTAACAACATTCCCTTTATCTATAACAGTAACAACGTTCCCTTTATATATAACAGTAACAACGTTCCCTTTGTATATAACAGTAACAACGTTCCCTTTATATATAACAGTAACAACGTTCCCTTTATATATAACAGCAACAACATTCCCTTTGTATATAACAGTAACAACGTTCCCTTTATATATAACAGTAACAACGTTCCCTTTATATATAACAGCAACAACGTTCCCTTTATATATAACAGTAACAACGTTCCCTTTATATATAACAGTAACAATGTTCCCTTTATAAATAACAGTAACAACGTTCCCTTTATATATAACAGTAACAACGTTCCCTTTATATATAACAGCAACAACATTCCCTTTGTATATAACAGTAACAACGTTCCCTTTATATATAACAGTAACAACGTTCCCTTTATATATAACAGCAACAACGTTCCCTTTATATATAACAGTAACAACGTTCCCTTTGTATATAACAGAAACAACGTTCCCTTTGTATATAACAGCAACAAAGTTCCCTTTATATATAACAGCAACAACGTTCCCTTTATATATAACAGTAACAACATTCCCTTTGTATATAACAGTAACAACGTTCCCTTTATATATAACAGCAACAACGTTCCCTTTATATATAACAGTAACAACATTCCCTTTATATATAACAGCAACAACATTCCTTTATATATAACAGTAACAACATTCCCTTTATATATAACAGTAACAACGTTCCCTTTATATATAAGATCAACAACGTTCCCTTTATATATAACAGTAACAACATTGCCTTTGTATATAACAGTAACAACGTTCCCTTTATATATAACAGTAACAACATTCCCTTTGTATATAACAGCAACAACATTCCCTTTATATATAACAGTAACAACGTTCCCTTTATATATAACAGTAACAACGTTCCCTTTATATATAACAGTAACAACGTTCCCTTTGTATATAACAGAAACAACGTTCCCTTTGTATATAACAGCAACAAAGTTCCCTTTATATATAACAGCAACAACGTTCCCTTTATATATAACAGTAACAACATTCCCTTTGTATATAACAGTAACAACGTTCCCTTTATATATAACAGCAACAACGTTCCCTTTATATATAACAGTAACAACATTCCCTTTATATATAACAGCAACAACATTCCTTTATATATAACAGTAACAACATTCCCTTTATATATAACAGTAACAACGTTCCCTTTATATATAAGATCAACAACGTTCCCTTTATATATAACAGTAACAACATTGCCTTTGTATATAACAGTAACAACGTTCCCTTTATATATAACAGTAACAACATTCCCTTTGTATATAACAGCAACAACATTCCCTTTATATATAACAGTAACAACGTTCCCTTTATATATAACAGCAACAACGTTCCCTTTATATATAACAGTAACAACGTTCACTTTATATATAACAGCAACAACGTTCCCTTTATATATAACAGTAACAACGTTCCCTTTATATATAACAGCAACAACGTTCCCTTTATATATAACAGTAACAACGTTCCCTTTATATATAACAGCAACAACGTTCCCTTTATATATAACAGTAACAACATTCCCTTTATATATAACAGTAACAACATTCCCTTTATATATAACAGTTACAACGTTCCCTTTATATATAACAGCAACAACGTTCCCTTTATATATAACAGCAACAACGTTCACTTTATATATAACAGTAACAACGTTCCCTTTATATATAACAGCAACAACATTCCCTTTATATATAACAGCAACAACGTTCCCTTTATATATAACAGTAACAACGTTCCCGTTATATATAACAGCAACAACGTTCCCTTTATATATAACAGTAACAACATTCCCATTATATATAACAGCAACAACGTTCCCTTTATATATAACAGCAACAACGTTCCCTTTATATATAACAGTAACAACGTTCCCTTTATATATAACAGCAACAACATTCCCTTTATATATAACAGCAACAACGTTCCCTTTATATATAACAGTAACAACGTTCCCGTTATATATAACAGCAACAACGTTCCCTTTATATATAACAGTAACAACATTCCCATTATATATAACAGCAACAACGTTCCCTTTATATATAACAGCAACAACGTTCCCTTTATATATAACAGTAACAACGTTCCCTTTATATATAACATCAACAACGTTCCCTTTATATATAACAGCAACAACATTCCCTTTATATATAACAGCAACAACGTTCCCTTCATATATAACAGCAACAACATTCCCTTTATATATAACAGCAACAACGTTCCCTTTATATATAACAGCAACAACGTTCCCTTTATATATAACAGCAACAACATTCCCTTTATATATAACAGCAACAACGTTCCCTTTATATATAACATCAACAACGTTCCCTTTATATATAACAGCAACAACATTCCCTTTATATATAACAGCAACAACGTTCCCTTTATATATAACAGCAACAACGTTCCCTTTATATATTTAACAGTAACAATGTTCCCTTTGTATATAACAGTAACAACATTCCCTTTGTATATAACAGTAACAACGCTCCCTTTATATATAACAGCAACAACGTTCCCTTTATATATAACAGTAACAACATTCCCTTTGTATATAACATCAACAACGTTCCCTTTATATATAACAGTAACAACGTTCCCTTTATATATAACAGCAACAACGTTCCCTTTATATATAACAGTAACAACGTTCCCTTTATATATAACAGCAACAACGTTCCCTTTATATATAACAGGAACAACGTTCCCTTTATATATAACAGCAACAACGTTCCCTTTATATATAACAGTAACAATGTTCCCTTTATATATAACAGTAACAACATTCCCTTTGTATATAACAGTAACAACGTTCACTTTATATATAACAGTAACAACATTCCCTTTATATATAACAGCAACAACGTTCCCTTTATATATAACAGCAACAACGTTCCCTTAAAATATAACAGTAACAACGTTCCCTTTATATATAACAGTAACAACATTCCCTTTATATATAACAGCAACAACGTTCCCTTTATATATCACAGCAACAACGTTCCCTTTATATATAACAGCAACAACGTTCCCTTTATATATAAGAGCAACAACATTCCCTTTACATATAACAGTAACAACGTTCACTTTATATATAACAGTAACAACATTCTGTTTATATATAACAGCAACAACGTTCCCTTTATATATAACAGCAACAACGTTCCCTTTATATATAACAGTAACAACGTTCCCTTTATATATAACAGTCACAACATTCCCTTTATATATAACAGTAACAACGTTCCCTTTATATATAATAGTAACAACATTCTCTTTATATATAACAGTAACAACGTTCCCTTTATATATAACAGCAACAACATTCCCTTTGTATATAACAGTAACAACGTTCCCTTTATATATAACAGTAACAACGTTCCCTTTATATATAACAGCAACAACATTCCCTTTGTATATAACAGTAACAACGTTCCCTTTATATATAACAGCAACAACGTTCCCTTTATATATAACAGCAACAACATTCCCTTTATATATAACAGTAACAACGTTCCCTTTGTATATAACAGTAACAACGTTCCCTTTATATATAACAGTAACAACGTTCCCTTTATATATAACAGCAACAACATACCCTTTATATATAACAGTAACAACATTCCCTTTATCTATAACAGTAACAACGTTCCCTTTATATATAACAGTAACAACGTTCCCTTTGTATATAACAGTAACAACGTTCCCTTTATATATAACAGTAACAACGTTCCCTTTATATATAACAGCAACAACATTCCCTTTGTATATAACAGTAACAACGTTCCCTTTATATATAACAGTAACAACGTTCACTTTATATATAACAGCAACAACATTCCCTTTATATATAACAGTAACAACGTTCCCTTTATATATAACAGTAACAACGTTCCCTTTATATATAACAGCAACAACGTTCCCTTTATATATAACAGCAACAACATTCCCTTTGTATATAACAGTAACAATGTTCCCTTTATAAATAACAGTAACAACGTTCCCTTTATATATAACAGTAACAACGTTCCCTTTGTATATAACAGAAACAACGTTCCCTTTGTATATAACAGCAACAAAGTTCCCTTTATATATAACAGCAACAACGTTCCCTTTATATATAACAGTAACAACATTCCCTTTGTATATAACAGTAACAACGTTCCCTTTATATATAACAGCAACAACGTTCCCTTTATATATAACAGTAACAACATTCCCTTTATATATAACAGCAACAACATTCCTTTATATATAACAGTAACAACATTCCCTTTATATATAACAGTAACAACGTTCCCTTTATATATAAGATCAACAACGTTCCCTTTATATATAACAGTAACAACATTGCCTTTGTATATAACAGTAACAACGTTCCCTTTATATATAACAGTAACAACATTCCCTTTATATATAACAGCAACAACATTCCCTTTATATATAACAGTAACAACGTTCCCTTTATATATAACAGCAACAACGTTCCCTTTATATATAACAGTAACAACGTTCACTTTATATATAACAGCAACAACGTTCCCTTTTTATATAACAGTAACAACGTTCCCTTTATATATAACAGCAACAACGTTCCCTTTATATATAACAGTAACAACGTTCCCTTTATATATAACAGCAACAACGTTCCCTTTATATATAACAGTAACAACATTCCCTTTATATATAACAGTAACAACATTCCCTTTATATATAACAGTTACAACGTTCCCTTTATATATAACAGCAACAACGTTCCCTTTATATATAACAGCAACAACGTTCACTTTATATATATCAGTAACAACATTCCCTTTATATATAACAGCAACAACGTTCCCTTTATATATAACAGTAACAACGTTCCCTTTATATATAACAGCAACAACATTCCCTTTATATATAACAGCAACAACGTTCCCTTTATATATAACAGTAACAACGTTCCCGTTATATATAACAGCAACAACGTTCCCTTTATATATAACAGTAACAACATTCCCATTATATATAACAGCAACAACGTTCCCTTTATATATAACAGCAACAACGTTCCCTTTATATATAACAGTAACAACGTTCCCTTTATATATAACATCAACAACGTTCCCTTTATATATAACAGCAACAACATTCCCTTTATATATAACAGCAACAACGTTCCCTTCATATATAACAGCAACAACATTCCCTTTATATATAACAGCAACAACGTTCCCTTTATATATAACAGCAACAACGTTCCCTTTATATATAACAGCAACAACATTCCCTTTATATATAACAGCAACAACGTTCCCTTTATATATAACATCAACAACGTTCCCTTTATATATAACAGCAACAACATTCCCTTTATATATAACAGCAACAACGTTCCCTTTATATATAACAGCAACAACGTTCCCTTTATATATAACAGTAACAATGTTCCCTTTGTATATAACAGTAACAACATTCCCTTTGTATATAACAGTAACAACGCTCCCTTTATATATAACAGCAACAACGTTCCCTTTATATATAACAGTAACAACATTCCCTTTGTATATAACATCAACAACGTTCCCTTTATATATAACAGTAACAACGTTCCCTTTATATATAACAGCAACAACGTTCCCTTTATATATAACAGTAACAACGTTCCCTTTATATATAACAGCAACAACGTTCCCTTTATATATAACAGGAACAACGTTCCCTTTATATATAACAGCAACAACGTTCCCTTTATATATAACAGTAACAATGTTCCCTTTATATATAACAGTAACAACATTCCCTTTGTATATAACAGTAACAACGTTCACTTTATATATAACAGTAACAACATTCCCTTTATATATAACAGCAACAACGTTCCCTTTATATATAACAGCAACAACGTTCCCTTAAAATATAACAGTAACAACGTTCCCTTTATATATAACAGTAACAACATTCCCTTTATATATAACAGCAACAACGTTCCCTTTATATATCACAGCAACAACGTTCCCTTTATATATAACAGCAACAACGTTCCCTTTATATATAACAGCAACAACATTCCTTTTACATATAACAGTAACAACGTTCACTTTATATATAACAGTAACAACGTTCCCTTTATATATAACAGCAACAACGTTCCCTTTATATATAACAGCAACAACGTTCCCTTTATATATAACAGTAACAACGTTCCCTTTATATATAACAGTCACAACATTCCCTTTATATATAACAGTAACAACGTTCCCTTTATATATAACAGCAACAACCTTCCCTTTGTAAATAACAGTAACAACGTTCCCTTTATATATAACAGTAACAACGTTCCCTTTATATATAACAGCAACAACGTTCCCTTTATATATAACAGCAACTACATTCCCTTTATATATAACAGTAACAACGTTCACTTTTTATATTACAGCAACAACGTTCCCTTTATATATGACAGCAACAACGTTCCCTTTATATATAACAGCAACAACGTTCCCTTTATATATAACAGTAACAACATTCCCTTTATATATAACAGTAACAACGTTCCCTTTATATATAACAGCAACAGCGTTCCCTTTATATATAACAGCAACAACGTTCCCTTTATATATAACAGCAACAACATTCCCTTTATATATAACAGCAACAACGTTCCCTTTGTATATAACAGTAACAATGTTCCCTTTGTATATAACAGTAACAACGTTCCCTTTATATGTAACAGTAACAACGTTCCCTTTATATATAACAGTAACAACGTTCCCTTTATATATAACAGCAACAACGTTCCCTTTATATATAACAGCAACAACATTCCCTTTGTATATAACAGTAACAACGTTCCCTTTGTATATAACAGCAACAACGTTCCCTTTATATATAACAGTAACAACGTTCCCTTTATATATAACAGCAACAACGTTCCCTTTATATATAACAGTAACAACATTCCCTTTATATATAACAGCAACAACGTTCCCTTTATATATAACAGTAACAACGTTCCCTTTACATATAACAGCAACAACGTTCCCTTTATATATAACAGTAACAACGTTCCCTTTATATATAACAGGAACAACGTTCCCTTTATATATAACAGCAACAACGTTCCCTTTATATATAACAGCAACAACGTTCCCATTATATATAACAGTAACAACATTCCCTTTGTATATAACATTAACAACGTTCCCTTTATATATAACAGTAACAACGTTCCCTTTATATATAACAGCAACAACATTCCCTTTATATATAACAGTAACAACGTTCACTTTATATATAACAGTAACAACGTTCCCTTTATATATAACAGCAACAACGTTCCCTTTATATATAACAGTAACAACGTTCACTTTATATATAACAGTAACAACGTTCCCTTTATATATAACAGCAACAACGTTCCCTTTATATATAACAGCAACAACGATCCCTTTATATATAACAGTAACAACATTCCCTTTATATATAACAGTAACAACGTTCCCTTTATATATAACAGCAACAACGTTCCCTTTATATATAACAGCAACAACGTTCCCTTTATATATAACAGCAACAACGTTCCCTTTGTATATAAGCGCAACAACATTCCCTTTACATATACCAGTAACAACGTTCACTTTATATATAACAGTAACAACATTCTGTTTATATATAACAGCAACAACGTTCCCTTTATATATAACAGCAACAACGTTCCCTTTATATATAACAGTAACAACGTTCCCTTTATATATAACAGTCACAACATTCCCTTTATATATAACAGTAACAACGTTCCCTTTATATATAACAGTAACAACATTCCCTTTATATATAACAGTAACAACGTTCCCTTTATATATAACAGCAACAACCTTCCCTTTGTATATAACAGTAACAACGTTCCCTTTATATATAACAGTAACAACGTTCCCTTTATATAGAACAGCAACAACGTTCCCTTTATATATAACAGTGACAACGTTCCCTTTATATATAACAGTAACAACGTTCACTTTATATATAACAGCAACAACGTTCCCTTTATATAAAACAGCAACAACGTTCCCTTTATATATAACAGCAACAACATTCCCTTTATATATAACAGTAACAACGTTCCCTTTATATATAACAGTAACAACATTCCCTTTATATATAACAGCAACAACGTTCCCTT
The DNA here is from genome assembly GCF_037043375.1 of Chiloscyllium plagiosum. Classification (NCBI taxonomy): domain Eukaryota; kingdom Metazoa; phylum Chordata; class Chondrichthyes; order Orectolobiformes; family Hemiscylliidae; genus Chiloscyllium; species Chiloscyllium plagiosum. Next base: position 57,418,258 of record NW_028270188.1, read on the forward strand.
TATATATAACAGTAACAACATTCCCTTTATATATAACAGCAACAACGTTCCCTTTATATATAACAGTAACAACGTTCACTTTATATATAACAGCAACAACATTCCCTTTATATATAACAGTAACAACGTTCACTTTATATATAACAGCAACAACGTTCCCTTTATACATAACAGTAACAACGTTCCCTTTATATACAACAGTAACAACATTCACTTTATATCTAACAGCAACAACATTCCCTTTATATATAACAGTAACAACGTTCACTTTATATATAACAGCAACAACGTTCCCTTTATGTATAACAGTAACAACGTTCCCTTTATATATAACAGTAACAACGTTCCCTTTATATATAACAGCAACAACGTTCCCTTTATATATAACAGGAACAACGTTTCCGTTATATATAACAGCAACAACGTTCCCTTTATATATAACAGTAACAACGTTCCCTTTATATATAACAGTAACAACATTCCCTTTATATATAACAGCAACAATGTTCCCTTTGTATATAACAGCAACAACATTCCCTTTATATATAACAGCAACAACATTCCCTTTATATATAACAGTAACAACGTTCCCTTTATATATAACAGTAACAACATTCCCTTTATATATAACAGCAACAATGTTCCCTTTGTATATAACAGCAACAACTTTCCCTTTATATATAACATCAACAATGTTCCCTTTGTATATAACAGCAACAACATTCCCTTTATATATAACAGCAACAACGTTCCCTTTATATATAACAGCAACAACATTCCCTTTATATATAACAGTAACAACGTTCCCTTTATATATAACAGTAACAACATTCCCTTTATATATAGCATCAACAATGTTCCCTTTGTATATAACAGCAACAACATTCCCTTTATATATAACAGCAACAACGTTCCCTTTATATATAACAGCAACAACGTTCCCTTTATATATAACAGCAACAATGTTCCCTTTGTATATAACAGCAACATTATTCCCTTTATATATAACAGCAACAACGTTCCCTCTATATATAACAGAAACAACATTCCCTTTATATATAACAGCAACAACGTTCCCTTTATATATAACAGCAACAATGTTCCCTTTGTATATAACAGCAACAACATTCCCTGTTTCTATAACAGCAACAACATTCCCTTTACATATAACAGTAACAACTTTCACTTTATATATAACAGTAACAACATTCTGTTTATAGAAAACAGCAACAACGTTCCCTTTATATATAACAGCAACAACGTTCCCTTTATATATAACAGTAACAACGTTCCCTTTATATATAACAGTCACAACATTCCCTTTATATATAACAGTAACAACGTTCCCTTTATATATAACAGTAACAACATTCCCTTTATATATAACAGTAACAACGTTCCCTTTATATATAACAGCAACATCCTTCCCTTTGTATATAACAATAACAACGTTCCCTTTATATATAACAGCAACAACATTCCCTTTATATATAACAGCAACTACATTCCCTTTATATATAACAGTAACAACGTTCACTTTTTATATTACAGCAACAACGTTCCCTTTATATATGACAGCAACAACGTTCCCTTTATATATAACAGTAACAACATTCCCTTTATATATAACAGTAACAACGTTCCCTTTATATATAACAGCAACAACGTTCCCTTTCTATATAACAGCAACAACGTTCCCTTTATATATAACAGTAACAACGTTCCCTTTATATCGAACAGCAACAACATTCCCTTTATATATAACAGCAACAATGTTCCCTTTGTATATAACAGCAACAACATTCCCTTTATATATAACATCAACAATGTTCCCTTTGTATATAACAGCAACAACATTCCCTTTATATATAACAGCAACAACGTTCCCTTTATATATAACAGCAACAACATTCCCTTTATATATAACAGTAACAACGTTCCCTTTATATATAACAGTAACAACATTCCCTTTATATATAACATCAACAATGTTCCCTTTGTATATAACAGCAACAACATTCCCTTTATATATAACAGCAACAACGTTCCCTTTATATATAACAGCAACAACATTCCCTTTATATATAAAAGCAACAACGTTCCTTTATATATAACAGCAACAACGTTCCCTTTATATATAACAGCAACAACGTTCCCTTTATATATAACAGCAACAACATTCCCTTTATATATAACAGCAACAATGTTCCCTTTGTATATAACAGCAACATTATTCCCTTTATATATAACAGCAACAACGTTCCCTCTATATATAACAGAAACAACATTCCCTTTATATATAACAGCAACAATGTTCCCTTTGTATATAACAGCAACAACATTCCCTGTATATATAACAGTAACAACGTTCCCTTTATATATAACAGCAACAACGTTCCCTTTATATATTACAGCAACAACGTTCCCTTTATATATAACAGTAACAACATTCCCTTTATATATAACAGTAACAACATTCCCTTTATATATAACAGCAACAATGTTCCCTTTGTATATAACAGCAACATTGTTCCCTTTATATATAACAGTAACAACGTTCCCTTTATATATAACAGTAACAACGTTCCCTTTATATATAACAGTAACAACATTCCCTTTATATATAACAGCAACAACGTTCCCTTTATATATAACAGTAACAACGTTCACTTTATATATAACAGTAACAACGTTCCCTTTATATATAACAGCAACAACATTCCCTTTATATATAACAGTAACAACATTCCCTTTATATATAACAGTAACAACGTTCCCTTTATATATAACAGCAACAACGTTCCCTTTATATATAACAGCAACAACGTTCCCTTTATATATAACAGTAACAACGTTCCCTTTATATATAACAGTAACAACGTTCCCTTTATATATAACAGCAACAACGTTCCCTTTATATATAACAGCAACAACGTTCCCTTTATATATAACAGCAACAACATTCCCTTTATATATAACAGTAACAACGTTCCCTTTATATATAACAGTAACAACATTCCCTTTATATATAACAGCAACAACGTTCCCTTTATATATAACAGTAACAACGTTCACTTTATATATAACAGTAACAACGTTCACTTTATATATAACAGCAACAACATTCCCTTTATATGTAACAGTAATAACATTCACTTTATATATAACAGCAACAACGTTCCCTTTATACATAACAGTAACAACGTTCCCTTTATATATAACAGTAACAACGTTCACTTTATATCTAACAGCAACAACATTCCCTTTATATATAACAGTAACAACGTTCACTTTATATATAACAGCAACAACGTTCCCTTTATATATAACAGCAACAACGTTCCCTTTATATATAACAGTAACAATGTTCCCTTTGTATATAACAGTAACAACGTTCCCTTTCTATATAACAGTAACAACGTTCCCTTTATATATAACAGTAACAACATTCCCTTTGTATATAACAGTAACAACGTTCACTTTATATATAACAGTAACAACATTCCCTTTATATATAACAGCAACAACGTTCCCTTTGTATATAACAGTAACAACATTCCCTTTATATATAACAGCAACAACGTTCCCTTTATATATAACAGCAACAACGTTCCCTCTATATATAACAGCAACAACGTTCCCTTTATATATAACAGTAACAACATTCCCTTTATATATAACAGCAACAACGTTCCCTTTATATATAACAGCAACAACGTTCCCTTTATATATAACAGCAACAACGTTCCCTTAAAATATAACAGTAACAACGTTCCCTTTATATATAACAGTAACAACATTCCCTTTATATATAACAGCAACAACGTTCCCTTTATATATCACAGCAACAACGTTCCCTTTATATATAACAGCAACAACGTTCCCTTTATATATAACAGCAACAACATTCCCTTTATATATAACAGTAACAACGTTCCCTTTACATATAACAGTAACAACGTTCACTTTATATATAACAGTAACAACATTCTGTTTATATATAACAGCAACAACGTTCCCTTTATATATAACAGCAACAACATTCCCTTTACATATAACAGTAACAACGTTCACTTTATATATAACAGTAACAACATTCTGTTTATATATAACAGCAACAACGTTCCCTTTATATATAAGAGCAGCAACGTTCCCTTTATATATAACAGTAACAACGTTCCCTTTATATATAACAGTCACAACATTCCCTTTATATATAACAGCAACAACATTCCCTTTATATATAACAGCAACAACGTTCCCTTTATATATAACAGTAACAACATTCCCTTTATATATAACAGTAACAACGTTCCCTTTATATATAACAGCAACAACCTTCCCTTTGTATATAACAGTAACAACGTTCCCTTTATATATAACAGTAACAACGTTCCCTTTATATATAACAGCAACAACGTTCCCTTTATATATAACAGCAACTACATTCCCTTTATATATAACAGTAACAACGTTCACTTTTTATATTACAGCAACAACGTTCCCTTTATATATGACAGCAACAACGTTCCCTTTATATATAACAGCAACAACGTTCCCTTTATATATAACAGTAACAACATTCCCTTTATATATAACAGCAACAACGTTCCCTTTATATATAACAGCAACAACATTCCCTTTACATATAACAGTAACAACGTTCACTTTATATATAACAGTAACAACATTCTGTTTATATATAACAGCAACAACGTTCCCTTTATATATAACAGCAACAACGTTCCCTTTATATATAACAGTAACAACGTTCCCTTTATATATAACAGTCACAACATTCCCTTTATATATAACAGTAACAACGTTCCCTTTATATATAACAGTAACAACGTTCCCTTTATATATAACAGCAACAACCTTCCCTTTATATATAACAGTAACAACGTTCACTTTATATATAACAGTAACAACGTTCACTTTATATATAACAGCAACAACATTCCCTTTATATATAACAGTAACAACATTCCCTTTATATATAACAGTGACAATGTTTCCTTTATATATAACAGCAACAACGTTCCCTTTATATATAACAGCAACAACCTTCCCTTTATATATAACAGTAACAACGTTCACTTTATATATAACAGTAACAACGTTCACTTTATATATAACAGCAACAACATTCCCTTTATATATAACAGTAACAACATTCCCTTTATATATAACAGTGACAATGTTTCCTTTATATATAACAGCAACAACGTTCCCTTTATATATAACAGTAACAACATTCCCTTTATATATAACAGTGACAATGTTTCCTTTATATATAACAGCAACAACGTTCCCTTTATATATAACAGTAACAACGTTCCCTTTATATATAACAGTGACAATGTTTCCTTTATATATAACAGCAACAACGTTCCCTTTATATATAACAGTAACAACGTTCCCTTTATATATAACAGTGACAATGTTTCCTTTATATATAACAGCAACAACGTTCCCTTTATATATAACAGTAACAACGTTCCCTTTATATATAACAGCAACAACGTTCCCTTTATATATAACCGTAACAACGTTCCCTTTATATATAACAGCAACAACGTTCCCTTTATATATAACAGCAACAACGTTCCCTTTATATATAACAGTGACAATGTTTCCTTTATATATAACAGCAACAACGTTCCCTTTATACATAACAGCAACAACATTCCCTTTATATATAACAGTAACAACGTTCCCTTTATATATAACAGTGACAATGTTTCCTTTATATATAACAGTGACAATGTTTCCTTTATATATAACCATTAACAGTGTTTCCTGGAGTGTGTCCTTTGCCTCCTTGAGCTAATTTTCTCCCCTTAACCCCCGGCCCCTGAGCTCCTGCACCACACATTGACCACAGAACATTCCAGCGTAGTCCAGGCCCTTCGGCCCTCGATGTTGTGCTGACCTGTGGACCCAACCTGAAGCCCATCTAACCTCCACCATTCCCTTCTCGCCCATATGCCCATCCAATACCCATTTAAATGCCCTTAAGGTTGGTGAGTCTACTCCTGTTACAGGCAGTGCGTTCCATGCCCCTCCTACTCTCTGAGTAAAGAAACTACCCCTGACATCTGTCCTACATCCATCTTCCCTCAATTTAAAGCTGTGTCCCCTCGTGTTAGTCATCACCATCTGAGGGAAATGGCTCTCCCTGTCCACCCTATCGAACCCTCTGATTATCTTATATGTCCCAATTAAATCATCTTCTTCTCCCGAACAAAAACACCATCAAGTCCCTCAGCCTTTCCCCGTAAGACCTTCCCTCCAGACCAGGCAACATCCTGGTAAATCTCCTCTGAATCCTTTCCAAATCTTCCACATCCTCCCTATAACGCGGTGACCAGAACTGTACCCAATACTCCAAGTGTGGTCCCACCAGAGTTGTGTACAGCTGTAGCATAACCTCGTGGCTCCGAAACTCGATCCCTCTCCCAATAACACACTGTACGCCTTCTTAACAACCCTGTCAACCTGGGTGGGCAACTTCCAGGGGTCTCTGTACATGGACACCGAGATCTCTCTGCTCATCTGCATTCTGCAAGTTCAGGATAGACCACGTCCACTGTGTGCCCTGTACACGCCTCACGTAGTACACCCACAGAGTATACCCACCCAGTTTATTCATCAGGATGTGCCCTTCGCAATGTTGCGCTGGAGATCACCCCCTCACCCCCTTCCCCTTCCCACAGTCATGGGAATTGGATTACCTGAGATCGGGGCAGATTAGGAGGGAGTGTAGGGTTGGAGAGGGGGACAGAGATAGGGAGGGGGTGACAGAGATAGGGAGGGGGTGTAGGGGGCTGGAGGAGGTGATAGAGATAGGGAGGGGGTGACAGAGATAGGGAGGGGGTGTAGGGGGCTGGAGGGGGTGACAGAGATAGGGAGGGGGTGTAGGGGCTGGAGGGGGTGACAGATAGGGAGGGGGTGTAGGGGGCTGGAGAGGGTGACAGAGATAGGGAGGGGGTGTAGGGGGCTGGAGAGGGTGACAGAGATAGGGAGGGGGTGTAGGGGCTGGAGAGGGTGACAGAGATAGGGAGGGGGTGTAGGGGCTGGAGGGGGTGACAGATAGGGAGGGGGTGTAGGGGGCTGGAGGGGGTGACAGAGATAGGGAGAGGGTGACAGAGATAGGGAGGGGGTATAGGGGCTGGAGGGGGTGACAGAGATAGGGAGGGGGTGACAATCTCACGCACTCCCCTTCTCCCACAGCCTCTCCTGCCCAGGAAGCCCCCTCCTCCAAAGAAGCCTCTGCCCTTGGACCCCAACAGCCGACTGGTTTCCATGACGACGGTGGAGCAGCCTGAGCGCACAGCGTGGCATTCCGTCCCCTTGCCCAGGTGGGTGACTCGGCCAGGACCCTCACCCTCGGGGTCAGTGCTGAGGGAGCGGACGCTGTCGGAGGGTCAGTGCTGAGGGAGCGGGCGCTATCGGAGGGTCAGTGCTGAGGGAGTGGGCGCTATTAGAGGGTCAGTGCTGAGGGAGTGGGCTCTGTAGGAGGGTCAGTGCTGAGAGAGCGGGCCCTGTCGGAGGATCAGTGCTGAGGGAGAGGGTGCTGTCGGAGGGTCAGTGCTGAGGGAGTGGGTACTGTCGGAGGGTCAGTGCTGAGGGAGAGGGCACTGTCGGAGGATCAGTGCAGAGGGAGCGGGTGCTGTGGGAGGGTCATTGCTGAGGGAGTGGGCGCTGTCGGAGGGTCAGTGCTGAGGGAGTGGGCTCTGTCGGAGGGTCAGTGCTGAGGGAGCGGGCCCTGTCGGAGGATCAGTGCTGAGGGAGAGGGTGCTGTCGGAGGGTCAGTGCTGAGGGAGTGGGTACTGTCGGAGGGTCAGTGCTGAGGGAGAGGGCACTGTCGGAGGATCAGTGCAGAGGGAGCGGGTGCTGTGGGAGGGTCATTGCTGAGGGAGTGGGCGCTGTCGGAGGGTCAGGGCTGAGGGAGTGGGTGCTGTGGGAGGGTCATTGCTGAGGGAGTGGGCGCTGTCGGAGGGTCCGGGCTGAGGGAGTGGGCGCTGTCGGAGGGTCAGTGCTGAGGAAGGCACGCTGCTTTGGCGAAGGACACTCTGGGGCGCTGATGGGCGCCACAGAAACGCAGGCCAATCGCACACCACTGGTTCACGACCTCTAACCATTCTCTTCTTTGTTGCACCCCCCCCCCCTTCCTCAACAGGCCCCCCCCTCCTCCTCCGGGAAAGAAGCCACCGCCCTTGCCCCCTCTACCGTCGTCTGAAGTTTGACAGGGAAGCCTGACACGGGGAACTCGATGGAACGCTGTTGACGCCTCTCAGGAAAAGACGCCGCTGCGGGGTGGGGGGATTGGTTGTGAGGTGGAACCCTCCATCCCTGCCCATCCCCCGACCTCCAACATCGAAACCCCCACACCCCCATCCGTCCGAATACACGAGGAATTGAACCCCCCCCCCCCCCACCCCCAGCATGCTCCCACCGGCGGCCATATTGAAAGTTCCGAGGTTGGGGAGATGGGGTTTGGTGTGTTCTCGTAGTTTGTTTTCTCCCTCAGCGCGGGAGCTTCGCCATCCATGGTTCCGGAACATTCCACCCCTGGTGGGTATCTGAGCTGTTTCCGTCTTCCGCCCTCCATAGAGGGGCCGAATGGCCAGGGACGGTCTGCGGGGCGGCTTGGTGAAGCGTGGACCCGGCCATTCCAGCCAATCTGAAGGCTGCACTGTCAAGCGCGTGGGATAGCAGGAGGCCATTCGGTCTCCCCACCCCGCGACCCACGCAACCTCCCCCATTTAGGCTCCCAACCCCCTCATCCCAAAACCAACATCCACTGCCCCGTATTAAACCTACCCCCGCACTGTCAGAGGGTCAACACTGAGGGAGCGGGCGCTGTGGGAGGGTCGGTGCTGAGGGAGTGGGCACTGTCAGAGGGTCAACACTGAGGGAGCGGGCGCTGTGGGAGGGTCGGTGCTGAGGGAGTGGGCGCTGTGGGAGGGTCAGTGCTGAGGGAGTGGGCGCTGTGGGAGGGTCAGTGCTGAGGGAGCGGGTGCTGTCGGAGGGTCAGTGCTGAGGGAGCGGGTGCTGTCGGAGGGTCAGTGCTGAGGGTGTGGATGCTGTCGGAGGGTCAGTGCTGAGGGAGTGGGCGCTGTGGGAGGGTCAGTGCTGAGGGAGTGGGTGCTGTCGGAGGGTCAGTGCTGAGGGAGCGGGTGCTGTGGGAGGGTCAGTGCTGAGGGAGTGGGTGCTGTCGGAGGGTCAGTGCTGAGGGAGCTGGTGCTGTCGGAGGGTCAGTGCTGAGGGAGCGGGTGCTGTGGGAGGGTCAGTGCTGAGGGAGTGGGTGCTGTCGGAGGGTCAGTGCTGAGGGAGTGGGTGCTGTCGGAGGGTCAGCGCTGAGGGAGTGGACACTGTCGGAGGGTCAGTGCTGAGGGATTGGTCACTGTCGGAGGGTCAATGCTGAGGGAGTGGGTGTTGTCGGAGGGTCAGCGCTGAGGGAGTGGGCGCTGTGGGAGGGTCAGTGCTGAGGGAGCGGGCGCTGTCGGAGGGTCAGTGCTGAGGGAGCGGGCGCTGTGGGAGGGTCAGTGCTGAGGGAGCGGGCGCTGTGGGAGGGTCAGTGCTGAGGGAGTGGGTGCTGTTGGAGGGTCAGTGCTGAGGGAGCAGGCGCTGTGGGAGGGTCCGTGCTGAGGGAGCGGGCGCTGTCGGAGGGTCAGTGCTGAGGGAGTGGGTGCTGTCGGAGGGTCAGCGCTGAGGGAGCGGGCGCTGTGGAAGGGTCAGTGCTGAGGGAGTGGGTGCTGTCGGAGGGTCAGCGCTGAGGGAGTGGGCGCTGTCGGAGGGTCAGTGCTGAGGGAGTGGGCGCTGTGGGAGGGTCAGTGCTGAGGGAGCGGGCGCTGTCGGAGGGTCAGTGCTGAGGGAGTGGGCGCTGTCGGAGGGTCAGTGCTGAGGGAGTGGGCGCTGTGGGAGGGTCAGTGCTGAGGGAGTGGGCGCTGTGGGAGGGTCAGTGCTGAGGGAGTGGGAGCTGTGGGAGGGTCAGTGTTGAGGGAGTGGGCGCTGTGGGAGGGTCAGTGCTGAGGGTGTGGGCGCTGTGGGAGGGTCAGTGCTGAGGGAGCAGGCGCTGTGGGAGGGTCAGTGCTGAGGGAGTGGGCGCTGTGGGAGGGTCAGTGCTGAGGGAGTGGGCACTGTGAGAGGGTCAGTGTTGAGGGAGTGGGCGCTGTGGGAGGGTCAGTGCTGAGGGTGTGGGCGCTGTGGGAGGGTCAGTGCTGAGGGAGCAGGCGCTGTGGGAGGGTCAGTGCTGAGGGAGTGGGCGCTGTGGGAGGGTCAGTGCTGAGGGAGTGGGCGCTGTGAGAGGATCTGACCTCACAACAATTTATTTATTAACGTCCCAGTCCCTCACGAGCCCCGTGGGTCTGGTACATCTGACCGACCTGTCCCGGTGAACGGGAGGTGGGCTCACGGCGGGGGGGGGGACTTTGCGTGGGCAGGGAGGGGTCAGTAATCGGGGCTGAGGGCTCCGAAGACCCCGCGCGCAACCACCCCCCAGTCTTTGGGGAAGAGGGGTCCGGCAGAACCCTCTCTCCCTTGGACAGAGCTTCGAGCGGGCAGAAATCCCCTCTGCAGCAACAGCCACACCCACACTCACGGGGGGAGTGGAGGGGGTGAGGGTAACGAGATTCCGCACCCCCCCCCCTCCCCCCACCGCGTGTGCGTCCATGTGTCTGTCTGTACAATGGTGTGCCTTTGGGAATATCAACCGGGGCACTGAATAAATGCCATTTTCACATCGTTGCTGGAGTCGGGGGTCTCCTTCACACGCTCCCCCCCTCCCCACCCCCCTGTAAATACTGACACACTCCCCCCTCTCCTCCCCCCCTGTAAATACTGACACGCTCCCCCCTCCCCTCCCCCCCTGTAAATACTGACACACTCCCCCCCTCCCCTCCCCCCCTGTAAATACTGACACGCTCCCCCCTCCCCACCCCCCCTGTAAATACTGACACACTCCCCCCTCCCCTCCCCCCCTGTAAATACTGACACACTCCCCCCTCCCCTCCCCCCTGTAAATACTGACACACTCCCCCCTCCCCACCCCCCTGTAAATACTGACACGCTCCCCCCTCCCCTCCCCCCCTGTAAATACTGACACACTCCCCCCTCCCCACCCCCCCTGTAAATACTGACACGCTCCCCCCTCCCCCCTCCCCCCTGTAAATACTGACACACTCCCCCCTCCCCACCCCCCCTGTAAATACTGACACGCTCCCCCCCTGTAAATACTGACACGCTCCCCCCTCCCCTCCCCCCTGTAAATACTGACACACTCCCCCCTCCCCACCCCCCCTGTAAATACTGACACGCACCCCCCCCCTCCCCCCCTGTAAATACTGACACACTCCCCCCGCCCCTCCCCCCCTGTAAATACTGACATGCTCCCCCCTCCCCTCCCCCCCTGTAAATACTGACACACCCCCCCCTCCCCTCCCCCCCTGTAAATACTGACACACTCCACCCTCCCCTCCCCCCCTGTAAATACTGACACACTCCCCCCTCCCCTCCCCCCCTGTAAATACTGACACACTCCCCTCTCCCCACCCCCCTGTAAATACTGACACGCTCCCCTCTCCCCACCCCCCTGTAAATACTGACACGCTCCCCCCTCCCCTCCCCCCCTGTAAATACTGACACGCTCCCCCTCCCCACCCCCCCTGTAAATACTGACACACTCCCCCCCACCCCCCTGTAAATACTGACACACTCCCCCCCACCCCCCTGTAAATACTGACACGCTCCCCCCTCCCCACCCCCCCTGTAAATACTGACACGCTCCCCCCTCCCCACCCCCCCTGTAAATACTGACACACTCCCCCCTCCCCACCCCCCTGTAAATCCTGACACACTCCCCCCACCCCCACCCCCTGTAAATACAGACACGCTCCCCCCTCCCCCACCCCCCTGTAAATACTGACACGTTCCCCCCCCCGTAAATACTGACACGCTCCCCCCTCCCCCCTGTAAATACTGACACGCTCCCCCCTACCCCCCTGTAAATACTGACACACTCCCCCTCCCCTCCCCCCCTGTAAATACTGACACGCTCCCCCCTCCCCACCCCCCCTGTAAATACTGACACGCTCCCCCCTCCCCTCCCCCGCTGTAAATACTGACACGCTCCCCCCTCCCCCCTGTAAATACTGACACGCTCCCCCCCTCCCCACCCCCCCTGTAAATACTGACACGCTCCCCCCTCCCCTCCCCCCCTGTAAATACTGACACGCTCCCCCCCTCCCCACCCCCCTGTAAATACTGACACGCTCCCCCCTCCCCCCCTGTAAATACTGACACGCTCCCCCCCTCCCCACCCCCCTGTAAATACTGACACGCTCCCCCCTTCCCTCCCCCCTGTAAATACTGACACGCTCCCCCCTCCCCCCCTGTAAATACTGACACGCTCCCCCCTCCCCCCCTGTAAATACTGACACGCTCCCCCCTCCCCACCCCCCCTGTAAATACTGACACGCTCCCCCCTCCCCACCCCCCCCTGTAAATACTGACACGCTCCCCCCCTCCCCACCCCCCTGTAAATACTGACACGCTCCCCCCTCCCCACACCCCTGTAAATACTGACACGCTCCCCCCTCCCCACCCCCCCTGTAAATACTGACACGCTCCCCCCCTCCCCACCCCCCTGTAAATACTGACACGCTCCCCCCCTCCCCTCCCCCCTGTAAATACTGACACGCTCCCCCCTCCCCCCCTGTAAATACTGACACGCTCCCCCCTCCCCACCCCCCCTGTAAATACTGACACGCTCCCCCCTCCCCACCCCCCCTGGAAATACTGACACGCTCCCCCCTCCCCCCCTGTAGATACTGACACGCTCGCCCCTCCCCACCCCCCCTGTAAATACTGACACACTCCCCCCTCCCCACCCCGCTGTAAATACTGACACACTCCCCCCTCCCCACCCTCCTGTAAATACTGACACGCTCACCCCTCCCCTCCCACCCTGTAAATACAGACACGCTCCCCCCTCCCCCACCCCCCCTGTAAATACTGACACGCTCCCCCCTCCCCAACCCCCCCGTAAATACTGACACACTCCCCCCTCCCCTCCCCCCCTGTAAATACTGACACACTCCCCCCTCCCCACCCCCCCTGAAAATACTGACACGCTCCCCCCTCCCCTCCCCCCCTGTAAATACTGACACACTCCCCCCTCCCCTCCCCCCCTGTAAATACTGACACACTCCCCCCTCCCCACCCGCCCTGAAAATACTGACACGCTCCCCCCTCCCCTCCCCCCCTGTAAATACTGACACGCTCCCCCCTCCCCTCCCCCCCTGTAAATACTGACACACCCCCCCCTCCCCTCCCCCCCTGTAAATACTGACACGCGCCCCCTCCCCTCCCCCCCTGTAAATACTGACACGCTCCCCCCTCCCCACCCCCCTGTAAATACTGACACACCCCCCCCTCCCCTCCCCCCCTGTAAATACTGACACACTCCCCCCTCCCCTCCCCCCCTGTAAATACTGACACACTCCCCCCTCCCCTCCCCCCCTGTAAATACTGACACACTCCCCCCTCCCCTCCCCCCCTGTAAATACTGACACACTCCCCCCTCCCCACCCCCCCTGAAAATACTGACACGCTCCCCCCTCCCCTCCCCCCCTGTAAATACTGACACACTCCCCCCTCCCCTCCCGCCCTGTAAATACTGACACACTACCCCCTCCCCACCCCCCCTGAAAATACTGACACGCTCCCCCCTCCCCTCCCCCCCTGTAAATACTGACACACACCCCCTCCCCTCCCCCCCTGCAAATACTGACACACTCCCCCTCCCCTCCCCCCTGTAAATACTGACACGCTCCCCCTCCCCTCCCCCCCTGTAAATACTGACACACTCCCCCCTCCCCTCCCCCCCTGCAAATACTGACACACTCCCCCTCCCCTCCCCCCTGTAAATACTGACACGCTCCCCCTCCCCTCCCCCCCTGTAAATACTGACACGCTCCCCCCCTCCCCACCCCCCCTGTAAATACTGACACACACCCCCCTCCCCTCCCCCCCTGTAAATACTGACACACTCCCCCCTCCCCTCCCCCCCTGTAAATACTGACACACTCCCCCCTCCCCTCCCCCCCTGTAAATACTGACACACTCCCCCCTCCCCTCCCCCCCTGTAAATACTGACACACTCCCCCCTCCCCACCCCCCCTGAAAATACTGACACGCTCCCCCCTCCCCTCCCCCCCTGTAAATACTGACACACCCCCCCCTCCCCTCCCCCCCTGTAAATACTGACACACTCCCCCCTCCCCACCCCCCCTGTAAATACTGACACGCTCCCCCTCCCCTCCCCCCCTGTAAATACTGACACGCTCCCCCCTCCCCTCCCCCCCTGTAAATACTGACACACTCCCCCCTCCCCTCCCCCCTGTAAATACTGACACGCTCCCCCCTTCCCTCCCCCCTGTAAATACTGACACACTCCCCCCCACCCCCCTGTAAATACTGACACACTCCCCCCCACCCCCCTGTAAATACTGACACGCTCCCCCCTCCCCACCCCCCCTGTAAATACTGACACGCTCCCCCCTCCCCACCCCCCCTGTAAATACTGACACACTCCCCCCTCCCCACCCCCCTGTAAATCCTGACACACTCCCCCCTCCCCACCCCCCCTGTAAATACTGACACGTTCCCCCCCCCGTAAATACTGACACGCTCCCCCCTCCCCCCTGTAAATACTGACACGCTCCCCCCTCCCCCACCCCCCTGTAAATACTGACACGTTCCCCCCCCCGTAAATACTGACACGCTCCCCCCTCCCCCCTGTAAATACTGACACGCTCCCCCCTCCCCCCCTGTAAATACTGACACACTCCCCCCTCCCCTCCCCCCCTGTAAATACTGACACGCTCCCCCCTCCCCCCCGTGAATACTGACACACTCCCCCCTCCCCACCCCCCCTGTAAATACTGACACGCTCCCCCCTCCCCACCCTCCTGTAAATACTGACACGCTCCCCCCTCCCCTCCCCCGCTGTAAATACTGACACGCTCCCCCCTCCCCCCTGTAAATACTGACACGCTCCCCCCCTCCCCACCCCCGCTGTAAATACTGACACGCTCCCCCCTCCCCCCTGTAAATACTGACACGCTCCCCCCTCCCCTCCCCCCCTGTAAATACTGACACGCTCCCCCCCTCCCCACCCCCCTGTAAATACTGACACGCTCCCCCCTCCCCCCCTGTAAATACTGACACGCTCCCCCCCTCCCCACCCCCCTGTAAATACTGACACGCTCCCCCCTTCCCTCCCCCCTGTAAATACTGACACGCTCCCCCCTCCCCCCCTGTAAATACTGACACGCTCCCCCCTCCCCCCCTGTAAATACTGACACGCTCCCCCCTCCCCACCCCCCCTGTAAATACTGACACGCTCCCCCCTCCCCACCCCCCCCTGTAAATACTGACACTCTTCCCCCCCTCCCCACCCCCCTGTAAATACTGACACGCTCCCCCCTCCCCACCCCCCTGTAAATACTGACACGCTCCCCCCTCCCCACCCCCCCTGTAAATACTGACACGCTCCCCCCCTCCCCACCCCCCTGTAAATACTGACACGCTCCCCCCTCCCCCCCTGTAAATACTGACACGCTCCCCCCTCCCCCTCTCTAAAGACTGACTCGCTCCCCCTCCCCACCCCCCCTGGAAATACTGACACGCTCCCCCCTCCCCCCTGTAAATACTGACACGCTCCCCCCTCCCCCTCTCTAAAGACTGACTCGCTCCCCCTCCCCACCCCCCCTGGAAATACTGACACGCTCCCCCCTCCCCCCCTGTAAATACTGACACGCTCGCCCCTCCCCACCCCCCCTGTAAATACTGACACACTCCCTCCTCCCCACCCCCCTGTAAATACTGACACACTCCCCCCTCCCCACCCCCCTGTAAATACTGACACGCTCCCCCCTCCCCTCCCACCCTGTAAATACAGACACGCTCCCCCCTCCCCCACCCCCCCTGTAAATACTGACACGCTCCCCCCTCCCCAACCCCCCCGTAAATACTGACACGCTACCCCCTCCCCCACCCCCCTGTAAATACTGACACGCTCCCCCCTCCCCACCCCCCTGTAAATACTGACACGCTCCCCCCTCCCCTCCCACCCTGTAAATACAGACACGCTCCCCCCTCCCCCACCCCCCCGTAAATACTGACACGCTCCCCCCTCCCCCACCCCCCTGTAAATACTGACACGCTCCCCCCTCCCCACCCCCCTGTAAATACTGACACGCTCCCCCCTCCCCACCCCCCTGTAAATACTGACACACTCCCCCCTCCCCTCCCCGCCCGTAAATACTGACACGCTCCCCCCTCCCCACCCCCCTGTAAATACTGACAAACTCCCCCCCCCACCCCCCTGTAAATACTGACACGCTCCCCCCTCCCCACCCCCCTGTAAATACTGACAAACTCCCCCCCCACCCCCCTGTAAATACTGACACACTCCCCCCTCCCCTCCCCCCCCGTAAATACTGACACGCTCCCCCCTCCCCCACCCCCCCTGTATATACTGACACGCTCCCCCCTCCCCTCCCCCCCGTAAATACTGACACGCTCCCCCCTCCCCCACCCCCCTGTAAATACTGACACGCTCCCCCCTCCCCACCCCCCCTGTAAATACTGACACGGTCCCCCCTCCCCCCCCCCTGGAAATACTGACAGGCTCCCCCTCCCCTCCCCCCCCCCGTAAATACTGACACGCTCCCCCCTCCCCCACCCCCTCTGTCTATACTGACACGCTCCCCCCTCCCCTCCCCCCCCATAATTACTGACACGCTCCCCCCTCCCCCACCCCCCTGTAAATACTGACACGCTCCACCCTCCCCACCCCCCCTGTAAATACTGACACGCTCCCCCCTCCCTCCTGTAAATACTGACACGCTCCCCCCTCCCCACCCCCTGTAAATACTGACACGCTCCCCCCTCCCCACTCCCCCCTGTAAATACTGACACGCTCCCCCCCTCCCCACCCCCCTGTAAATACTGACACACTCCCCCCTCCCCTCCCCCCTGTAAATACAGACACACTCCCCCCTCCCCTCCCCCCCTGTAAATACTGACACACTCCCCCCTCCCCTCCCCCCCTGTAAATACTGACACACTCCCCCCTCCCCTCCCCCCCTGTAAATACTGACACACTCCCCCCTCCCCTCCCCCCCTGTAAATACTGACACACTCCCCCCTCCCCTCCCCCCCTGTAAATACTGACACACTCCCCCCTCCCCACCCCCCTGTAAATACTGACACACTCCCCCCTCCCCTCCCCCCTGTAAATACAGACACACTCCCCCCTCCCCTCCCCCCCTGTAAATACTGACACACTCCCCCCTCCCCTCCCCCCCTGTAAATACTGACACACTCCCCCCTCCCCTCCCCCCCTGTAAATACTGACACACTCCCCCCTCCCCACCCCCCTGTAAATACTGACACACTCCCCCCTCCCCTCCCCCCCTGTAAATACTGACACACTCCCCCCTCCCCACCCCCCTGTAAATACTGACACACTCCCCCCTCCCCTCCCCCCCTGTAAATACTGACACGCTCCCCCTCCCCTCCCCCCCTGTAAATACTGACACGCTCCCCCTCCCCTCCCCCCTGTAAATACTGACACGCTCCCCCCTCCCCCTGTAAATACTGACACACTCCCCCCTCCCCACCCCCCCTGTAAATACTGACACGCTCCCCCCCCCCTGTAAATACTGACACGCTCCCCCCTCCCCACCCCCCTGTAAATACTGACACGCTCCCCCCTTCCCTCCCCCCCTGTAAATACTGACACACTCCCCCCCACCCCCCTGTAAATACTGACACGCTCCCCCCTCCCCACCACCCCCTGTAAATACTGACACGCTCCCCCCTCCCCACCCCCCCTGTAAATACTGACACACTCTCCCCTCCCCACCCCCCTGTAAATACTGACACACTCTCCCCTCCCCCTCCCCCTGTAAATACTGACACACTCCCCCCTCCCCACCCCCCCTGTAAATACTGACACGCTCCCCCCCCCTGTAAATACTGACACGCTCCCCCCTCCCCACCCCCCTGTAAATACTGACACGCTCCCCCCTTCCCTCCCCCCCTGTAAATACTGACACACTCCCCCCCACCCCCCTGTAAATACTGACACGCTCCCCCCTCCCCACCACCCCCTGTAAATACAGACACGCTCCCCCCTCCCCCACCCCCTGTAAATACTGACACGCTCCCCCCTCCCCCCCTGTAAATACTGACACGCTCCCCCCCTCCCCACCCCCCTGTAAATACTGACACGCTCCCCCCTTCCCTCCCCCCTGTAAATACTGACACGCTCCCCCCTCCCCCCCTGTAAATACTGACACGCTCCCCCCTCCCCCCTGTAAATACTGACACGCTCCCCCCTCCCCACCCCCCCTGTAAATACTGACACGCTCCCCCCTCCCCACCCCCCCGTAAATACTGACACGCTCCCCCGCTCCCCACCCCCCTGTAAATACTGACACGCTCCCCCCTCCCCACCCCCCTGTAAATACTGACACGCTCCCCCCTCCCAACCCCCTGTGAATACTGACACGCTCCCCCCTCCCCACCCCCCCTGTAAATACTGACACGCTCCCCCCCTCCCCACCCCCCTGTAAATACTGACACGCTCCCCCCCTCCCCTCCCCCCTGTAAATACTGACACGCTCCCCCCTCCCCCCCTGTAAATACTGACACGCTCCCCCCTCCCCCCCTCTAAATACTGACTCGCTCCCCCCTCCCCACCCCCCCTGGAAATACTGACACGCTCCCCCCTCCCCCCCTGTAAATACTGACACGCTCGCCCCTCCCCACCCCCCCTGTAAATACTGACACACTCCCCCCTCCCCACCCCCCTGTAAATACTGACACACTCCCCCCTCCCCACCCCCCTGTAAATACTGACACGCTCCCCCCTCCCCTCCCACCCTGTAAATACAGACACGCTCCCCCCTCCCCCACCCCCCTGTAAATACTGACACGCTCCCCCCTCCCCACCCCCCCTGTAAATACTGACACGCTTCCCCCTCCCCTCCCCCCTGTATATACTGACACGCTCCCCCCTCCCCAACCCCCCCGTAA
Organism: Chiloscyllium plagiosum; assembly: GCF_037043375.1. Classification (NCBI taxonomy): domain Eukaryota; kingdom Metazoa; phylum Chordata; class Chondrichthyes; order Orectolobiformes; family Hemiscylliidae; genus Chiloscyllium; species Chiloscyllium plagiosum. Next base: position 57,437,374 of record NW_028270188.1, read on the forward strand.
ATACTGACACGCTCCCCCCTCCCCCACCCCCCTGTAAATACTGACACGCTCCCCCCTCCCCACCCCCCCTGTAAATACTGACACACTCCCCCCTCCCCTCCCCCCCCGTAAATACTGACACGGTCCCCCCTCCCCACCCCCCTGTAAATACTGACAAACTCCCCCCCCACCCCCCTGTAAATACTGACACGCTCCCCCCTCCCCTCCCCCCCGTAAATACTGACACGCTCCCCCCTCCCCCACCCCCCTGTAAATACTGACACGCTCCCCCCTCCCCACCCCCCCTGTAAATACTGACACGGTCCCCCCTCCTCCCCCCCTGGAAATACTGACAGGCTCCCCCTCCCCTCCCCCCCCCCCCGTAAATACTGACACGCTCCCCCCTCCCGCACCCCCTCTGTCTATACTGACACGCTCCCCCCTCCCCTCCCCCCCCATAAATACTGACACGCTCCCCCCTCCCCCACCCCCCTGTAAATACTGTCACGCTCCACCCTCCCCACCCCCCCTGTAAATACTGACACACTCCCCCCTCCCCACCCCCCCTGTAAATACTGACACGCTCCCCCCTCCCTCCTGTAAATACTGACACGCTCCCCCCTCCCCTCCCCCCCATAAATACTGACACGCTCCCCCCTCCCCCACCCCCCTGTAAATACTGACACGCTCCCCCCTCCCTCCTGTAAATACTGACACGCTCCCCCCTCCCCACCCCCTGTAAATACTGACACGCTCCCCACTCCCCCGTAAATACTGACACACTCCCCCCTCCCCACCCCCCCGTAAATACTGACACGCTCCCCCCTCCCCCACCCCCCTGTAAATGCTGACACGCTCCCCCCTCCCCACCCCCCCTGTAAATATTGACACACTCCCCCCTCCCCACCCCCCTGTAAATACTGACACACTCCCCCCCTCCCCACCCCCCCTGTAAATACTGACACACTCCCCCCTCCCCCCTGTAAATACTGACACGCTCCCCCCTCCCCACTCCCCCGTAAATACTGACACACTCCCCCCTCCCCACCCCCCCGTAAATACTGACACGCTCCCCCCTCCCCCACCCCCCTGTAAATGCTGACACGCTCCCCCCTCCCCACCCCCCCTGTAAATATTGACACACTCCCCCCTCCCCTCCCCCCTGTAAATACTGACACGCTCCCCCCTCCCCTCCCCCCCTGTAAATACTGACACGCTCCCCCCTCCCCCCTGTAAATACTGACTCGCTCCCCCCTCCCCCCTGTAAATACTGACACGCTCCCCAATCCCCTCCCCCCACCGTAAATACTGACACGCTCCCCCCTCCCCCACAACCCTGTAAATACTGACACGCTCCCCCCTCCCCACCCCCCCTGTAAATACTGACACGCTCCCCCCTCCCCACCCCCCCTGTAAATACTGACACGCTCCCCCCTCCCCACCCCCCCTGTAAATACTGACACGCTCCCCCCTCCCCACCCCCCCTGTAAATACTGACACGCTCCCCCCTCCCCACCCCCCCTGTAAATACTGACACGCTCCCCCCTCACCACCCCCCCTGTAAATACTGACACGCTCCCCCCTCCCCACCCCCCCTGTAAATACTGACACGCTCCCCCCTCACCACCCCCCCGTAAATACTGACACGCTCCCCCCTCCCAATCCCCCCTGTAAATACTGACACGCTCCCCCCTCCCCACCCCCCCGTAAATACTGACACGCTCCCACCTCCCCACCCCCCCTGTAAATACTGACACGCTCCCCCCTCCCCACCCCCCCGTAAATACTGACACGCTCCCACCTCCCCCACCCCCCTGTAAATACTGACACGCTCCCCCCTCCCCTCCCCCCTGTAAATACTGACACACTCCCCCCTCCCCACCCCCCTGTAAATACTGACACGCTCCCCCCTCCCCTCCCCCCTGTAAATACTGACACACTCCCCCCTCCCCACCCCCCTGTAAATACTGACACGCTCCCCCCTCCCCACCCCCCCTGTAAATACTGACACGCACCCCACCCCCCCCGTAAATACTGACACGCTCCCCCCTCCCCCTGTAAATACTGACACGCTCCCCCTCACCACCCCCCCTGTAAATACTGACACGCTCCCCCCTCCCCACCCCCCTGTAAATACTGACACGCTCCCCCCTCCCCACCCCCCCTGTAAATACTGACACGCTCCCTCCCTACCCACCCCCCTGTAAATACTGACACACTCCCCCCCCCCGGAAATACTGACACGCTCCCCCCTCCCCCTGTAAATACTGACACGCTCCCCCCTCACCACCCCCCCTGTAAATACTGACACGCTCCCCCCTCCCCACCCCCCTGTAAATACTGACACGCTCCCCCCTCCCCACCCCCCCTGTAAATACTGACACGCTCCCCCCTCCCCACCCCCCTGTAAATACTGACACGCTCCCCCCTCCCCACCCCCCCTGTAAATACTGACACGCTCCCCCCTCCCCACCCCCCCTGAAAATACTGACACGCTCCCCCCTCCCCCCCCCCTGGAAATACTGACAGGCTCCCCCTCCCCTCCCCCCCCCGTAAATACTGACACGCTCCCCCCTCCCCCACCCCCTCTGTCTATACTGACACGCTCCCCCCTCCCCTCCCCCCCCATAATTACTGACACGCTCCCCCCTCCCCCACCCCCCTGTAAATACTGACACGCTCCACCCTCCCCACCCCCCCTGTAAATACTGACACGCTCCCCCCTCCCTCCTGTAAATACTGACACGCTCCCCCCTCCCCACCCCCTGTAAATACTGACACGCTCCCCCCTCCCCACTCCCCCCTGTAAATACTGACACGCTCCCCCCCTCCCCACCCCCCTGTAAATACTGACACACTCCCCCCTCCCCTCCCCCCCTGTAAATACAGACACACTCCCCCCTCCCCTCCCCCCCTGTAAATACTGACACACTCCCCCCTCCCCTCCCCCCCTGTAAATACTGACACACTCCCCCCTCCCCTCCCCCCCTGTAAATACTGACACACTCCCCCCTCCCCTCCCCCCCTGTAAATACTGACACACTCACCCCTCCCCACCCCCCTGTAAATACTGACACGCTCCCCCCTCCCCTCCCCCCCTGTAAATACTGACACGCTCCCCCTCCCCTCCCCCCTGTAAATACTGACACGCTCCCCCCTCCCCCCTGTAAATACTGACACACTCCCCCCTCCCCACCCCCCCTGTAAATACTGACACGCTCCCCCCCCCTGTAAATACTGACACGCTCCCCCCTCCCCACCCCCCTGTAAATACTGACACGCTCCCCCCTTCCCTCCCCCCCTGTAAATACTGACACACTCCCCCCCACCCCCCTGTAAATACTGACACGCTCCCCCCTCCCCACCACCCCCTGTAAATACTGACACGCTCCCCCCTCCCCACCCCCCCTGTAAATACTGACACACTCTCCCCTCCCCACCCCCCTGTAAATCCTGACACACTCCCCCCACCCCCACCCCCTGTAAATACAGACACGCTCCCCCCTCCCCCCCTGTAAATACAGACACGCTCCCCCCTCCCCCCCTGTAAATACTGACACGCTCCCCCCTCCCCCACCCCCTGTAAATACTGACACGCTCCCCCCTCCCCCCCTGTAAATACTGACACGCTCCCCCCCTCCCCACCCCCCTGTAAATACTGACACGCTCCCCCCTTCCCTCCCCCCTGTAAATACTGACACGCTCCCCCCTCTCCCCCTGTAAATACTGACACGCTCCCCCCTCCCCCCCTGTAAATACTGACACGCTCCCCCCTCCCCACCCCCCCTGTAAATACTGACACGCTCGCCCCTCCCCACCCCCCCCGTAAATACTGACACGCTCCCCCCCTCCCCACCCCCCTGTAAATACTGACACGCTCCCCCCTCCCAACCCCCTGTAAATACTGACACGCTCCCCCCTCCCCACCCCCCCTGTAAATACTGACACGCTCCCCCCCTCCCCACCCCCCTGTAAATACTGACACGCTCCCCCCCTCCCCTCCCCCCTGTAAATACTGACACGCTCCCCCCTCCCCCCCTGTAAATACTGACACGCTCCCCCCTCCCCCCCTCTAAATACTGACTCGCTCCCCCCTCCCCACCCCCCCTGGAAATACTGACACGCTCCCCCCTCCCCCCCTGTAAATACTGACACGCTCGCCCCTCCCCACCCCCCCTGTAAATACTGACACACTCCCCCCTCCCCACCCCCCTGTAAATACTGACACACTCCCCCATCCCCACCCCCCTGTAAATACTGACACGCTCCCCCCTCCCCTCCCACCCTGTAAATACAGACACGCTCCCCCCTCCCCCACCCCCCTGTAAATACTGACACGCTCCCCCCTCCCCACCCCCCCTGTAAATACTGACACGCTTCCCCCTCCCCTCCCCCCTGTATATACTGACACGCTCCCCCCTCCCCAACCCCCCCGTAAATACTGACACGCTCCCCCCTCCCCCACCCCCCTGTAAATACTGACACGCTCCCCCCTCCCCACCCCCCCTGTAAATACTGACACACTCCCCCCTCCCCTCCCCCCCCGTAAATACTGACACGGTCCCCCCTCCCCACCCCCCTGTAAATACTGACAAACTCCCCCCCCCACCCCCCTGTAAATACTGACACGCTCCCCCCTCCCCTCCCCCCCGTAAATACTGACACGCTCCCCCCTCCCCCACCCCCCCTGTATATACTGACACGCTCCCCCCTCCCCTCCCCCCCGTAAATACTGACACGCTCCCCCCTCCCCCACCCCCCTGTAAATACTGACACGCTCCCCCCTCCCCACCCCCCCTGTAAATACTGACACGGTCCCCCCTCCTCCCCCCCTGGAAATACTGACAGGCTCCCCCTCCCCTCCCCCCCCCCCCGTAAATACTGACACGCTCCCCCCTCCCGCACCCCCTCTGTCTATACTGACACGCTCCCCCCTCCCCCACCCCCCTGTAAATACTGACACGCTCCACCCTCCCCACCCCCCCTGTAAATACTGACACACTCCCCCCTCCCCACCCCCCCTGTAAATACTGACACGCTCCCCCCTCCCTCCTGTAAATACTGACACGCTCCCCCCTCCCCTCCCCCCCATAAATACTGACACGCTCCCCCCTCCCCCACCCCCCTGTAAATACTGACACGCTCCACCCTCCCCTCCCCCCCATAAATACTGACACGCTCCCCCCTCCCCCACCCCCCTGTAAATACTGACACGCTCCCCCCTCCCCACCCCCTGTAAATACTGACACGCTCGCCCCTCCCCACACCCCCGTAAATACTGACACACTCCCCCCTCCCCACCCCCCCGTAAATACTGACACGCTCCCCCCTCCCCCACCCCCCTGTAAATGCTGACACGCTCCCCCCTCCCCACCCCCCCTGTAAATATTGACACACTACCCCTCCCCTCCCACCTGTAAATACTGACACACTCCCCCCCTCCCCACCCCCCTGTAAATACTGACACACTCCCCCCTCCCCCCTGTAAATACTGACACGCTCCCCCCTCCCCACTCCCCCGTAAATACTGACACACTCCCCCCTCCCCACCCCCCCGTAAATACTGACACGCTCCCCCCTCCCCCACCCCCCTGTAAATGCTGACACGCTCCCCCCTCCCCACCCCCCCTGTAAATATTGACACACTCCCCCCTCCCCTCCCCCCTGTAAATACTGACACACTCCCCCCCTCCCCACCCCCCCTGTAAATACTGACACATTCCCCCCTCCCCCCTGTAAATACTGACTCGCTCCCCCCTCCCCCCTGTAAATACTGACACGCTCCCCAATCCCCTCCCCCCACCGTAAATACTGACACGCTCCCCCCTCCCCCACAACCCTGTAAATACTGACACGCTCCCCCCTCCCCACCCCCCCTGTAAATACTGACACGCTCCCCCCTCCCCACCCCCCCTGTAAATACTGACACGCTCCCCCCTCCCCCTGTAAATACTGACACGCTCCCCCTGTAAATACTGACACACTCCCCCCCCCCCCGTAAATACTGACACACTTCCCCACCCCCCCCGTAATTACTGACACGCTCCCCCCTCCCCCACCCCCCTGTAAATACTGACACGCTCCCCCCTCCCCACCCCCCCTGTAAATACTGACACGCTCCCCCCTCCCCACCCCCCCTGTAAATACTGACACGCTCCCCCCTCACCACCCCCCCTGTAAATACTGACACGCTCCCCCCTCCCCACCCCCCCTGTAAATACTGACACGCTCCCCCCTCCCAATCCCCCCTGTAAATACTGACACGCTCCCCCCTCCCCACCCCCCCGTAAATACTGACACGCTCCCACCTCCCCACCCCCCCTGTAAATACTGACACGCTCCCCCCCTCCCCACCCCCCCTGTAAATACTGACACGCTCCCCCCTCCCAATCCCCCCTGTAAATACTGGCACGCTCCCCCCTCCCCACCCCCCCGTAAATACTGACACGCTCCCCCCTCCCCACCCCCCTGTAAATACTGACACGCTCCCACCTCCCCACCCCCCCTGTAAATACTGACACGCTCCCCCCTCCCCCACCCCCCTGTAAATACTGACACGCTCCCCCCTCCCCTCCCCCCTGTAAATACTGACACACTCCCCCCTCCCCACCCCCCTGTAAATACTGACACGCTCCCCCCTCCCCACCCCCCCTGTAAATACTGACACGCACCCCACCCCCCCCGTAAATACTGACACGCTCCCCCCTCCCCCTGTAAATACTGACACGCTCCCCCCTCACCACCCCCCCTGTAAATACTGACACGCTCCCCCCTCCCCACCCCCCTGTAAATACTGACACGCTCCCCCCTCCCCACCCCCCCTGTAAATACTGACACGCTCCCTCCCTACCCACCCCCCTGTAAATACTGACACACTCCCCCCCCCCGGAAATACTGACACGCTCCCCCCTCCCCCTGTAAATACTGACACGCTCCCCCCTCCCCACCCCCCTGTAAATACTGACACGCTCCCCCCTCCCCACCCCCCCTGTAAATACTGACACGCTCCCCCCTCCCCACCCCCCCTGAAAATACTGACACGCTCCCCCCTCCCCACCCCCCCTGTAAATACTGACACGCTCCCCCCTCCCCACCCCCCCATAAATACTGACACGCTCCCCCCCTCCCAATCCCCCCTGTAAATACTGGCACGCTCCCCCCTCCCCACACCCCCTGTAAATACTGACACGCTCCCCACCCCCCCCGTAAATACTGACACGCTCCCCCCTCCCCACACCCCCTGTAAATACTGACACGCTCCCCACCCCCCCCGTAAATACTGACACGCTCCCCCCTCCCCACCCCCCTGTAAATACTGACACGCTCCCCCCCCTCCCCCCCCGTAAATACTGACACGCTCCCCCCTCCCCCACCCCCCAGTATATACTGACGCGCTCCCCACTCCCCTCCCCCCCCCCGTGAATACTGACACGCTCCCCCCTCCCCCCCCCGTAAATACTGACACGCTCCCCCCTCCCCCACCCCCCTGTAAATACTGACACACTCCCCCCTCCCCCACCCCCCCTGTAAATACTGACACACTCCCCCCCTCCCCACCCCCCCCCTGTAAATACTGACACGCTCCCCCCTCCCCCACTCCCCCTGTAAATACTGACACGCTCCCCCCTCCCCACCCCCCCTGTAAATACTGACAGGCTCCCCCCCTCCCCACCCACCCGTAAATACTGACACGCTCCCCCCTCCCCCTGTAAATACTGACACACTCCCCCCTCCCCCCTGTAAATACTGACACGCTCCCCCCTCCCCACCCCCCCTGTAAATACTGACACGCTCCCCCCTCCCCACCCCCCCTGTAAATACTGACACGCTCCCCCCTCCCCACCCCCCCCTGTAAATACTGACACGCTCCCCCCTCCCCATCCCCCCTGTAAATACTGACACGCTCCCCCCTCCCCCACCCCCCCCTGTAAATACTGACACGCTCCCCCCTCCCCCACCCCCCATATATATACTGACACGCTCCCCCCTCCCCTCCCCCCCTGTAAATACTGACACGCTCCCCCCTCCCCACCCCCCTGTAAATACTGACACGCTCCCCCCTCCCCACCCCCCCTGTAAATACTGACACGCTCCCCCCTCCCCACCCCCCTGTAAATACTGACACGCTCCCCCCTCCCCCACCCCTCATGTATATACTGACACGCTCCCCCCTCCCCTCCCCCCTGTAAATACTGACACACTCCCCCCTCCCCTCCCCCCCTGTAAATACTGACACACTCCCCCCTCCCCACCCCCCCTGTAAATACTGACACGCTCCCCCCTCCCCTCCCCCCCTGTCAATACTGACACACTCCCCCCTCCCCTCCCACCCTGTAAATACTGACACACTCCCCCCTCCCCTCCCCCCCTGTAAATACTGACACACTCCCCCCTCCCCACCCCCCCTGTAAATACTGACACGCTCCCCCCTCCCCTCCCCCCCTGTCAATACTGACACGCTCCGCCCTCCCCACCCCCCCTGTAAATACTGACACGCTCCCCCCTCCCCCCTGTAAATACTGACAGGCTCCCCCCTCCCCACCCCCCTGTAAATACTGACACGCTCCCCCCTCCCCACCCCCCCTGTAAATACTGACCCACTCCCCCCTCCCCACCCCCCCTGTAAATACTGACACGCTCCCCCCCTCCCCACCCCCCTGTAAATACTGACACACTCCCCCCTCCCCTCCCCCCCTGTAAATACAGACACACTCCCCCCTCCCCTCCCCCCCTGTAAATACTGACACACTCCCCCCTCCCCTCCCCCCCTGTAAATACTGACACACTCCCCCCTCCCCTCCCCCCCTGTAAATACTGACACACTCCCCCCTCCCCACCCCCCTGTAAATACTGACACGCTCCCCCCTCCCCTCCCCCCCTGTAAATACTGACACGCTCCCCCTCCCCTCCCCCCTGTAAATACTGACACGCTCCCCCCTCCCCCCTGTAAATACTGACACACTCCCCCCTCCCCACCCCCCCTGTAAATACTGACACGCTCCCCCCCCCTGTAAATACTGACACGCTCCCCCCTCCCCACCCCCCTGTAAATACTGACACGCTCCCCCCTTCCCTCCCCCCCTGTAAATACTGACACACTCCCCCCACCCCCCTGTAAATACTGACACGCTCCCCCGTCCCCACCCCCCCCTGTAAATACTGACACGCTCCCCCCTCCCCACCCCCCCTGTAAATACTGACACACTCCCCCCTCCCCACCCCCCTGTAAATCCTGACACACTCCCCCCACCCCCACCCCCTGTAAATACAGACACGCTCCCCCCTCCCCCACCCCCTGTAAATACTGACACGTTCCACCCCCCGTAAATACTGACACGCTCCCCCCTCCCCCCTGTAAATACTGACACACTCCCCCCTCCCCTCCCCCCCTGTAAATACTGACACACTCCCCCCTCCCCACCCCCCCTGTAAATACTGACACGCTCCCCCCTCCCCACCCTCCTGTAAATACTGACACGCTCCCCCCTCCCCTCCCCCGCTGTAAATACTGACACGCTCCCCCCTCACCCCTGTAAATACTGACACACTCCCCCCTCCCCACCCCCCTGTAAATACTGACACGCTCCCCCCTCCCCTCCCCCCCTGTAAATACTGACACGCTCCCCCCCTCCCCACCCCCCTGTAAATACTGACACGCTCCCCCCTCCCCCCCTGTAAATACTGACACGCTCCCCTGTAAATACTGACACGCTCCCCCCTTCCCTCCCCCCTGTAAATACTGACACGCTCCCCCCTCCCCCCCTGTAAATACTGACACGCTCCCCCCTCCCCCCCTGTAAATACTGACACGCTCCCCCCTCCCCACCCCCCCTGTAAATACTGACACGCTCCCCCCTCCCCACCCCCCCCTGTAAATACTGACACGCTCCCCCCCTCCCCACCCCCCCTGTAAATACTGACACGCTCCCCCCTCCCCTCCCCCCCTGTAAATACTGACACCCTCCCCCCTCCCCCACCCCCCTGTAAATACTGACACGCTCCCCCCTCCCCACCCCCCTGTAAATACTGACACGCTCCCCCCTCCCCACCCCCCTGTAAATACTGACACGCTCCCCCCTCCCCACCCCCCCTGTGAATACTGACACGCTCCCCCCTCCCCACCCCCCTGTAAATACTGACACGCTCCCCCCCTCCCCTCCCCCCTGTAAATACTGACACGCTCCCCCCTCCCCCCCTGTAAATACTGACAGGCTCCCCCCTCCCCCCCTCTAAATACTGACTCGCTCCCCCCTCCCCACCCCCCCTGGAAATACTGACACGCTCCCCCCTCCCCCCCTGTAAATACTGACACGCTCGCCCCTCCCCACCCCCCCTGTAAATACTGACACACTCCCCCCTCCCCACCCCCTGTAAATACTGACACGCTCCCCCCTCCCCTCCCACCCTGTAAATACAGACACGCTCCCCCCTCCCCCACCCCCCTGTAAATACTGACACGCTCCCCCCTCCCCACCCCCCCTGTAAATACTGACACGCTTCCCCCTCCCCTCCCCCCCCGTAAATACTGACACGCTCCCCCCTCCCCACCCCCCTGTAAATACTGACAAACTCCCCCCCCCCACCCCCCTGTAAATACTGACACGCTCCCCCCTCCCCTCCCCCCCTGTATATACTGACACGCTCCCCCCTCCCCAACCCCCCCGTAAATACTGACACGCTCCCCCCTCCCCCACCCCCCTGTAAATACTGACACGGTCCCCCCTCCCCACCCCCCCTGTAAATACTGACACACTCCCCCCTCCCCTCCCCCCCCGTAAATACTGACACGCTCCCCCCTCCCCACCCCCCTGTAAATACTGACAAACTCCCCCCCCCACCCCCCTGTAAATACTGACACGCTCCCCCCTCCCCTCCCCCCCTGTAAATACTGACACGCTCCCCCCTCCCCACCCCCCCTGTAAATACTGACACGCTTCCCCCTCCCCTCCCCCCTGTATATACTGACACGCTCCCCCCTCCCCAACCCCCCCGTAAATACTGACACGCTCCCCCCTCCCCCACCCCCCTGTAAATACTGACACGGTCCCCCCTCCCCACCCCCCCTGTAAATACTGACACACTCCCCCCTCCCCTCCCCCCCCGTAAATACTCACACGCTCCCCCCTCCCCACCCCCCTGTAAATACTGCCAAATCCCCCCCCCCACCCCCCTTTAAATACTGACACGCTCCCCCCTCCCCTCCCCCCCGTAAATACTGACACGCTCCCCCCTCCCCCACCCCCCCTGTATATACTGACACGCTCCCCCCTCCCCTCCCCCCCGTAAATACTGACACGCTCCCCCCTCCCCCACCCCCCTGTAAATACTGACACGCTCCCCCCCCCCCACCCCCCTGTAAATACTGACACGGTCCCCCCTCCTCCCCCCCTGGAAATACTGACAGGCTCCCCCTCCCCTCCCCCCCCCGTAAATACTGACACGCTCCCCCCTCCCCCACCCCCTCTGTCTATACTGACACGCTCCCCCCTCCCCTCCCCCCCCATAAATACTGACACGCTCCTCCCTCCCCCACCCCCCCTGTAAATACTGACACGCTCCCCCTCCCCTCCCCCCTGTAAATACTGACACGCTCCCCCCTCCCTCCTGTAAATACTGACACGCTCCCCCCTCCCCTCCCCCCCCATAAATACTGACACGCTCCCCCCTCCCCCACCCCCCTGTAAATACTGACACGCTCCCCCCTCCCCCCCTGTAAATACTGACACGCTCCCCCCTCCCTCCTGTAAATACTGACACGCTCCCCCCTCCCCACCCCCTGTAAATACTGACACACTCCCCCCTCCCCACCCCCCCGTAAATACTGACACGCTCCCCCCTCCCCCACCCCCCTGTAAATGCTGACACGCTCCCCCCTCCCCACCCCCCCTGTAAATATTGACACACTCCCCCCTCCCCTCCCCCCTGCAAATACTGACACACTCCCCCCCTCCCCACCCCCCCTGTAAATACTGACACACTCCCCCCTCCCCCCTGTAAATACTGACACGCTCCCCACTCCCCCGTAAATACTGACACACTCCCCCCTCCCCACCCCCCCGTAAATACTGACACGCTCCCCCCTCCCCCACCCCCCTGTAAATGCTGACACGCTCCCCCCTCCCCACCCCCCCTGTAAATATTGACACACTCCCCCCTCCCCTCCCCCCTTTAAATACTGACACACTCCCCCCCTCCCCACCCCCCCTGTAAATACTGACACATTCCCCCCTCCCCCCTGTAAATACTGACTCGCTCCCCCCTCCCCCCTGTAAATACTGACACGCTCCCCAATCCCCTCCCCCCACCGTAAATACTGACACGCTCCCCCCTCCCCCACAACCCTGTAAATACTGACACGCTCCCCCCTCCCCACCCCCCCTGTAAATACTGACACGCTCCCCCCTCCCCACCCCCCCTGTAAATACTGACACGCTCCCCCCTCACCACCCCCCCTGTAAATACTGACACGCTCCCCCCTCCCCACCCCCCCTGTAAATACTGACACGCTCCCCCCTCCCCACCCCCCCTGTAAATACTGACACGCTCCCCCCTCACCACCCCCCCTGTAAATACTGACACGCTCCCCCCTCCCCACCCCCCCCTGTAAATACTGACACGCTCCCCCCTCCCCCCACCCCCCTGTAAATACTGACACGCTCCCCCCTCCCCACCCCCCCTGTAAATACTGACACGCTCCCCCCTCCCCACCCCCCCTGTAAATACTGACACGCTCGCCCCTCACCACCCCCCCGTAAATACTGACACGCTCCCCCCCTCCCAATCCCCCCTGTAAATACTGGCACGCTCCCCCCTCCCCACCCCCCCGTAAATACTGACACGCTCCCACCTCCCCACCCCCCCTGTAAATACTGACACGCTCCCCCCTCCCCCACCCCCCTGTAAATACTGACACGCTCCCCCCTCCCCTCCCCCCTGTAAATACTGACACACTCCCCCCTCCCCACCCCCCTGTAAATACTGACACGCTCCCCACCCCCCCCGTAAATACTGACACGCTCCCCCCTCCCCCTGTAAATACTGACACGCTCCCCCCTCACCACCCCCCCTGTAAATACTGACACGCTCCCCCCTCCCCACCCCCCTGTAAATACTGACACGCTCCCCCCTCCCCACCCCCCCTGTAAATACTGACACGCTCCCCCCTCCCCACCCCCCCTGTAAATACTGACACGCTCCCCCCTCCCCACCCCCCTGTAAATACTGACACGCTCCCCCCTCCCCACCCCCCCTGTAAATACTGACACGCTCCCCCCTCCCCACCCCCCCTGTAAATACTGACACGCTCCCCCCTCCCCACCCCCCTGTAAATACTGACACGCTCCCCCCTCCCCACCCCCCCCTGTAAATACTGACACGCTCCCTCCCTACCCACCCCCCTGTAAATACTGACACACTCCCCCCCCCGGAAATACTGACACGCTCCCCCCTCCCCCTGTAAATACTGACACGCTCCCCCCTCCCCACCCCCACTGTAAATACTGACACGCACCCCCCTCCCCACCCCCCCTGAAAATACTGACACGCTCCCCCCTCCCCACCCCCCCTGTAAATACTGACACGCTCCCCCCTCCCCACCCCCCCATAAATACTGACACGCTCCCCCCTCCCAATCCCCCCTGTAAATACTGGCACGCTCCCCCCTCCCCACCCCCCCGTAAATACTGACACGCTCCCACCTCCCCACCCCCCCTGTAAATACTGACACGCTCCCCCCTCCCCACACCCCCTGTAAATACTGACACGCTCCCCACCCCCCCGTAAATACTGACACGCTCCCCCCTCCCCCTGTAAATACTGACACGCTCCCCCCCCCTCCCCCCCCCGTAAATACTGACACGCTCCCCCCTCCCCCACCCCCCAGTATATACTGACACGCTCCCCCCTCCCCTCCCCCCCCGTGAATACTGACACGCTCCCCCCTCCCCACCCACCCCCTGTAAATACTGACACGCTCCCCCCTCCCCCACCCCCCTGTAAATACTGACACCCCCCCCCCTCCCCCACCCCCCCTGTAAATACTGACACACTCCCCCCCTCCCCACCCCCCCCTGTAAATACTGACACGCTCCCCCCTCCCCCACTCCCCCTGTAAATACTGACACGCTCCCCCCCTCCCCACCCCCCCTGTAAATACTGACACGCTCCCCCCTCCCCACCCCCCCTGTAAATACTGACAGGCTCCCCCCCTCCCCACCCACCCGTAAATACTGACACGCTCCCCCCTCCCCCTGTAAATACTGACACGCTCCCCCCTCCCCACCCCCCCTGTAAATACTGACACGCTCCCCCCTCCCCACCCCCCCTGTAAATACTGACACGCTCCCCCCTCCCCACCCCCCCCTGTAAATACTGACACGCTCCCCCCTCCCCATCCCCCCTGTAAATACTGACACGCTCCCCCCTCCCCCACCCCCCCTGTAAATACTGACACGCTCCCCCCTCCCCCACCCCCCATATATATACTGACACGCTCCCCCCTCCCCTCCCCCCCTGTAAATACTGACACGCTCACCCCTCCCCACCCCCCTGTAAATACTGACACGCTCCCCCCTCCCCTCCCCCCTGTAAATACTGACACACTCCCCCCTCCCCTCCCCCCCCTGTAAATACTGACACACTCCCCCCTCCCCACCCCCCCTGTAAATACTGACACGCTCCCCCCTCCCCTCCCCCCCTGTCAATACTGACACACTCCCCCCTCCCCTCCCACCCTGTAAATACTGACACGCTCCGCCCTCCCCACCCCGCCTGTAAATACTGACACGCTCCCCCCTCCCCCCTGTAAATACTGACAGGCTCCCCCCTCCCCACCCCCCTGTAAATACTGACACGCTCCCCCCTCCCCACCCCCCCTGTAAATACTGACCCACTCCCCCCTCCCCACCCCCCCTGTAAATACTGACACACTCCCCCCTCCCCACCCCCCTGTAAATACTGACACGCTCCCCCCTCCCCACCCCCCTGTAAATACTGGCACGCTCCCCCCTCCCCACCCCCCCTGTAAATACTGACACGCTCCCCCCTGCCCACCCCCCTGTAAATACTGACACGCTCCCCCCTCCCCCCTGTAAATACTGACAGGCTCCCCCCTCCCCACCCCCCTGTAAATACTGACACGCTCCCCCCTCCCCACCCCCCTGTAAATACTGACACGCTCCCCCCTCCCCACCCCCCTGTAAATACTGACACGCTCCCCCCTCCCCACCCCCCCTGTAAATACTGACACGCTCCCCCCTGCCCACCCCCCTGTAAATACTGACACGCTCCCCCCTCCCCTCCCCCCTGTAAATACTGACACGCTCCCCCCTCCCCACCCCCCCCTGTAAATACTGACACGCTCCCCCCTCCCCACCCCCCTGTAAATACTGACACGCTCCCCCCTCCCCACCCCCCTGTAAATACTGACACGCTCCCCCCTCCCCACCCCCCCTGTAAATACTGACACGCTCCCCCCTCCCCACCCCCCCTGTAAATACTGACACGCTCCCCCCTCCCCACCCCCCCTGTAAATACTGACACGCTCCCCACCCCCCTGTAAATACTGACACACTCCCCCCCCCGTAAATACTGACACGCTCCCCCCCTCCCCACCCCCCTGTAAATACTGACACACTCCCCCCCCCGGTAAATACTGACACGCTCCCCCCCTCCCCACCCCCCCTGTAAATACTGTCACGCTCCCCCCTCCCCACCCCCCCTGTAAATACTGACACACTCCCCCCCTCCCCACCCCCTGTAAATACTGACACGCTCCCCCCTCCCCACCCCCCCCTGTAAATACTGACACACTCCCCCCTCCCCACCCCCCCCTGTAAATACTGACACACTCCCCCCCTCCCCACCCCCTGTAAATACTGACACGCTCCCCCCTCCCCACCCCCCCTGTAAATACTGACACACTCCCCCCTCCCCACCCCCCCCTGTAAATACTGACACACTCCCCCCCTCCCCACCCCCTGTAAATACTGACACGCTCCCCCCTCCCCACCCCCCCCTGTAAATACTGACACACTCCCCCCTCCCCACCCCCCCCTGTAAATACTGACACACTCCCCCACCTCCCCCCCCCGTAAATACTGACACGCTCCCCCCTCCCCTCCCCCCTGTAAATACTGACACACTCCCTCCTCCCCACCCCCCCCTGTAAATACTGACACACTCCCCCCCCGTAAATACTGACACACTCCCCCCTCCCCACCCCCCTGTAAATACTGACACGCTCACCCCTCCCCACCCCCCTGTAAATACTGACACGCTCCCCCCCTCCCCACCCCCCTGTAAATACTGACACGCTCCCCCCCTCCCCACCCCCCTGTAAATACTGACACACTCCCCCCTCCCCACCCCCCTGTAAATACTGACACGCTCCCCCCCTCCCCACCCCCCTGTAAATACTGACACACTCCCCCCTCCCCACCCCCCTGTAAATACTGACACACTCCCCCCTCCCCACCCCCCTGTAAATACTGACACGCTCCCCCCTCCCCCACCCCCCCTGTAAATACTGACACGCTCCCCCCCTCCCCACCCCCCCCTGTAAATACTGACACACCCCCCCCTCCCCACCCCCCCTGTAAATACTGACACGCTCCCCCCCTCCCCACCCCCCCCTGTAAATACTGACACACCCCCCCCTCCCCACCCCCCCCTGTAAATACTGACACACTCCCCCCTCCACACCCCCCGTGTAAATACTGACACACTCCCCCCTCCCCACCACCCCTGTAAATACTGACACACTCCCCCCTCCCCACCCCCCCTGTAAATACTGACACACTCCCCCCTCCCCACCTCACCTGTAAATACTGACACACTCCCCCCTCCCCCCCTGTAAATACTGACACACTCCCCCCCTCCCCTCCCCCCTGTAAATACTGACATGCTCCCCCCTCCCCACCCCCCCTGTAAATACAGACTCCCCCCTCCCTACCCCCCCCTGTAAATACTGACACGCTCCCCCCTCCCCTCCCCCCTGTAAATACAGACACGCTCCCCCCTCCCCTCCCCCCTGTAAAAACTGACACGCTCCCCCTCCCCACCCCCCCTGTAAATACTGACACACTCACCCCTCCCAACCCCCCTGTAAATACTGACACACTCCCCCCTCCCCTCCCCCCCTGTAAATACTGACACACTCCCCCCTCCCCTCCCCCCCTGTAAATACTGACACACTCCCCCCTCCCCACCCCCCTTGTAAATACTGACACGCTCCCCCCTCCCCACCCCCCTGTAAATACTGACACACTCCCCTCCTCCTCACCCCCCTGTAAATACTGACACGCTCCCCCCACCCCCCCACTGTAAATACTGACACGCTCCCCCCTCCCCTCCCCCCTGTAAATACTGACACGCTCCCCCCTCCCCTCCCCCCCTGTAAATACTGACACGCTCCCCCCTCCCCACCCCCCCTGTAAATACTGACACGCTCCCCCCTCCCCACCCCCCTGTAAATACTGACACGCTCCCCCCTCCCCTCCCCCCTGTAAATACTGACACACTCCCCCCCACCCCCCTGTAAATACTGACACGCTCCCCCCTCCTCTCCCCGCCTGTAAATACTGACACACTCCCCCCCACCCCCCTGAAAATACTGACACGCTCCCCCCTCCCCTCCCCCCCTGTAAATACTGACACGCTCCCCCCTACCCTCCCACCCTGTAAATACTGACACGCTTCCCCCTCACCTCCCCCCCTGTAAATACTGACACACTCCCCCCTCCCCACACCCCTGTAAATACTGACACACTCCCCCCTCCCCACCCCCCTGAAAATACTGACACGCTCCCCCCTCCCCAACCCCTGTAAATACTGACACGCTCCCCCCTCCCCCCCGTAAATACTGACACACTCCCTCCCCCACCCCCTGTAAATAATGACACTCTCCCCCCTCCCCACCCCCCTGTAAATACTGACACGCTTCCCCCTCACCTCCCCCCCTGTAAATACTGACACACTCCCCCCTCCCCACACCCCTGTAAATACTGACACACTCCCCCCTCCCCACCCCCCTGAAAATACTGACACGCTCCCCCCTCCCCAACCCCTGTAAATACTGACACGCTCCCCCCTCCCCCCCGTAAATACTGACACACTCCCTCCCCCACCCCCTGTAAATAATGACACTCTCCCCCCTCCCCTCCCCCCTGTAAATACTGACACACTCCCCCCCACCCCCCTGTAAATACTGACACGCTCCCCCCTCCCTCCTGTAAATACTGACACACTCCCCCCCCACCCCCCTGTAAATACTGACACGCTCCCCCCTCCCCACCCCCCTGTAAATACTGACACGCTCCCCCCTCCCCACCCCCCCCTGTAAATACTGACACGCTCCCCCCTCCTCTCCCCCCCTCTAAATACTGACACACTCCCTCCCCCACCCCCCTGTAAATCCTGACACGCTCCCCCCTCCCCCCTGTAAATACTGACACGCTCCCCCCCTCCCCACCCCCCTGTAAATACTGACACGCTCCCCCCTCCCCACCCCCCTGTAAATACTGACACACTCCCCCCTCCCCTCCCCCCTGTAAATACTGACACACTCCCCCCCACCCCCCTGTAAATACTGACACGCTCCCCCCTCCCCACCCCCCTGTAAATACTGACACACTCCCCCCCTCCCCAACCCCCTGTAAATACTGACACGCTCCCCCCTCCCCTCCCCCCCTGTAAATACTGACACGCTCCCCCCTCCCCTCCCCCCTGTAAATACTGACACGCTCCCCCCTCCCCACCCCCCCTGTAAATACTGACACGCTCCCCCCTCCCCACCCCCCTGTAAATACTGACACGCTCCCCCCACCCCCCACTGTAAATACTGACACGCTCCCCCCTCCCCTCCCCCCTGTAAATACTGACACACTCCCCCCCACCCCCCTGTAAATACTGACACGCTCCCCCCTCCCCTCCCCCCCTGTAAATACTGACACGCTCCCCCCTCCCCTCCCCCCCTGTAAATACTGACACGCTTCCCCCTCCCCTCCCCCCCTGTAAATACTGACACACTCCCCCCTCCCCACACCCCTGTAAATACTGACACACTCCCCCCTCCCAACCCCCCTGAAAATACTGACACGCTCCCCCCTCCCCACCCCCCTGTAAATACTGACACACTCCCCCCTCCCAACCCCCCTGTAAATACTGACACGCTCCCCCCTCCCCACCCCCCCTGTAAATACTGACACGCTCCCCCCTACCCCACCCCCCCTGTAAATACTGACACACTCCCCCCCACCCCCCTGTAAATACTGACACGCTCCCCCCTCCCTCCTGTAAATACTGACACGCTCCCCCCTCCCCACCCCCCTGTAAAAACTGACACGCTCCCCCCTCCCCACCCACCTGTAAATACTGACACACTCCCCCCCCACCCCCCTGTAAATACTGACACGCTCCCCCCTCCCCTCCCCCCCTGTAAATACTGACACGCTCCCCCCTCCCCCCTGTAAATACTGACACGCTCCCCCCTCCCCCACCCCCCCTGTAAATACTGACACGCTCCCCCCTCCCCACCCCCCCTGTAAATACTGACACGCTCCCCCCTCCCCACCCCCCTGTAAATACTGACACGCTCCCCCCACCCCACCCCCCCTGTAAATACTGACACGCTCCCCCCCACCCCCCTGTAAATACTGACACGCTCCCCCCTCCCCTCCCCCCCCTGTAAATACTGACACGCTCCCCCCTCCCCACCCCCCTGTAAATACTGACACACTCCCCCCTCCCCACACCCCTGTAAATACTGACATGCTCCCCCCTCCCCACCCCCCTGTAAATACTGACATGCTCCCCCCCTCCCCATCCCCCCTGTAAATACTGACACACTCCCCCCTCCCGACCCCCCCCTCTAAATACTGACACGCTCCCCCCTCCCCACCCCCCCTGTAAATACTGACACGCTCCCCCCTCCCCCATCCCCCCTGTAAATACTGACACGCTCCCCCCTCCCCACCCCCCCTGTAAATACTGACACGCTCCCCCCTCCCCACCCACCTGTAAATACTGACACACTCCCCCCCACCCCCCTGTAAATACTGACACGCTCCCCCCTCCCCCCTGTAAATACTGACACGCTCCCCCCTCCCCCACCCCCCCTGTAAATACTGACACGCTCCCCCCTCCCCACCCCCCCTGTAAATACTGACACGCTCCCCCCTCCCCACCCCCCTGTAAATACTGACACGCTCCCCCCACCCCACCCCCCCTGTAAATACTGACACGCTCCCCCCCACCCCCCTGTAAATACTGACACGCTCCCCCCTCCCCTCCCCCCCCTGTAAATACTGACACGCTCCCCCCTCCCCACCCCCCTGTAAATACTGACACACTCCCCCCTCCCCACCCCCCCTGTAAATACTGACACGCTCCCCCATCCCCCCTGTAAATACTGACACACTCCCCCCCAACCCCTGTAAATACTGACACGCTCCCCCCTCCCCTCCCCCCCTGTAAATACTGACACGCTCCCCCCTCCCCTCCCCCCCTGTAAATACTGACACGCTTCCCCCTCACCTCCCCCCCTGTAAATACTGACACACTCCCCCCTCCCCACACCCCTGTAAATACTGACACACTCCCCCCTCCCCACCCCCCTGTAAATACTGACACACTCCCCCCTCCCCATCCCCCCTGTAAATACTTACACGCTCCCCCCTCCCCCCCGTAAATACTGACACACTCCCCCCCCACCCCCTCTGTAAATACTGACACGCTCCCCCCTCCCCACCCCCCCTGTAAATACTGACACGCTCCCCCCTCCCCACCCCCCCTGTAAATACTGACACGCTCCCCCCCTCCCCCATCCCCCCTGTAAATACTGACACGCTCCCCCCTCCCCACCCCCCCCTGTAAATACTGACACGCTCCCCCCTCCCCACCCCCTGTAAATACTGACACGCTCCCCCCTCCCCTCCCCCCTGTAAATACTGACACGCTCCCCCCTCCCCCCCGTAAATACTGACACGCTCCCCCCTCCCCACCCCCCTGTAAATACTGACACGCTCCCCCCTCCCCCACCCCCCCTGTAAATACTGACACACTCCCCCCCACCCCCCTGTAAATACTGACACGCTCCCCCCTCCCCCACCCCCCCTGTAAATACTGACACACTCCCCCCCACCCCCCTGTAAATACTGACACACTCCCCCCCACCCCCCTGTAAATACTGACACGCTCCCCCCCTCCCCCATCCCCCCTGTAAATACTGACACGCTCCCCCCTCCCCACCCCCCCCTGTAAATACTGACACGCTCCCCCCTCCCCACCCCCTGTAAATACTGACACGCTCCCCCCTCCCCTCCCCCCTGTAAATACTGACACGCTCCCCCCTCCCCCCCGTAAATACTGACACGCTCCCCCCTCCCCACCCCCCTGTAAATACTGACACGCTCCCCCCTCCCCCACCCCCCCTGTAAATACTGACACACTCCCCCCCACCCCCCTGTAAATACTGACACGCTCCCCCCTCCCCTCCCCCCTGTAAAAACTGACACGCTCCTCCCTCCCCACCCCCCCCTGTAAATACTGACACACTCACCCCTCCCAACCCCCCCTGTAAATACAGACTCCCCCCTCCCCACCCCCCCCTGTAAATACTGTCACGCTCCCCCCTCCCCTTCCCCCTGTAAATACAGACACGCTCCCCCCTCCCCTCCCCCCTGTAAATACTGACACACTCCCCCCTCCCCACCCCCCCTGTAAATACTGACACGCTCCCCCCTCCCCTCCCCCCTGTAAATACTGACACACTCCCCCCCACCCCCCTGTAAATACTGACACGCTCCCCCCTCCCCACCCCCCTGTAAATACTGACACACTCCCCTCCCCCCCACCCCCCCTGTAAATACTGACACGCTCCCCCCTCCCCACCCCCCTGTAAATACTGACACGCTCCCCCCTCCCCACCCCCCTGTAAATACTGACACGCTCCCCCCTCCCCCACCCCCCTGTAAATACTGACACGCTCCCCCCCTCCCCACCCCCCTGTAAATACTGACACACTCCCCCCCACCCCCCTGTAAATACTGACACGCTCCCCCCTCCCCACCCCCCTGTAAATACTGACACGCTCCCCCCACCCCTCCCCCCTGTAAATACTGACACACTCCCCCCCACCCCCCTGTAAATACTGACACGCTCCCCCCCTCCCCTCCCCCCCCTGTAAATACTGACACGCTCCCCCCTCCCCTCCCCCCCTGTAAATACTGACACGCTCCCCCCTCCCCACCCCCCCTGTAAATACTGACACACTCCCCCCTCCCCACACCCCTGTAAATACTGACACGCTCCCCCCTCCCCACCCCCCCTGTAAATACTGACACGCTCCCCCCCTCCCCCATCCCCCCTGTAAATACTGACACGCTCCCCCCTCCCCACCCCCCTGTAAATACTGACACGCTCCCCCATCCCCCCTGTAAATACTGACACGCTCCCCCCTCCCCACCCCCCCTGTAAATACTGACACGCTCCCCCATCCCCCCTGTAAATACTGACACACTCCCCCCCTCCCCCATCCCCCCTGTAAATACTGACACGCTCCCCCCTCCCCACCCCCCTGTAAATACTGACACGCTCCCCCATCCCCCCTGTAAATACTGACACGCTCCCCCCTCCCCTCCCCCCCTGTAAATACTGACACGCTTCCCCCTCACCTCCCCCCCTGTAAATACTGACACACTCCCCCCTCCCCACACCCCTGTAAATACTGACACACTCCCCCCTCCCCACCCCCTGTAAATACTGACACGCTCCCCCCTCCCCCATCCCCCCTGTAAATACTGACACGCTCCCCCCTCCCCACCCCCCCTGTAAATACTGACACGCTCCCCCCTCCCCCATCCCCCCTGTAAATACTGACACCCTCCCCCCCTCCCCTCCCCCCTGTAAATACTGACACGCTCCCCCCTCCCCACCCCCCTGTAAATACTGACACGCTCCCCCCTCCCCCATCCCCCCTGTAAATACTGACACGCTCCCCCATCCCCCCTGTAAATACTGACACACTCCCCCCCACCCCCCTGTAAATACTGACATGCTCCCCCCTCCCCTCCCCCCCCTGTAAATACTGACACGCTCCCCCCTCCCCTCCCCCCCTGTAAATACTGACACGCTTCCCCCTCACCTCCCCCCCTGTAAATACTGACACGCTCCCCCCTCCCCACACCCCTGTAAATACTGACACACTCCCCCCTCCCCACCCCACTGAAAATACTGACACGCTCCCCCCTCCCCACCCCCTGTAAATACTGACACGCTCCCCCCTCCCCACCCCACTGAAAATACTGACACGCTCCCCCCTCCCCACCCCCTGTAAATACTGACACGCTCCCCCCTCCCCACGCCCCCCTGTAAATACTGACACGCTCCCCCCTCCCCCCCTGTAAATACTGACACACTCCCCCCTCCCCCCCTGTAAATACTGACACACTCCCTCCCCCACCCCCCTGTAAATACTGACACGCTCCCCCCTCCCCCCCTGTAAATACTTACACGCTCCCCCCTCCCCCCTGTAAATACTGACACACTCCCCCCTCCCTCCTGTAAATACTGACACACTCCCTCCCCCACCCCCCTGTAAATACTGACACGCTCCCCCCTCCCCCCCTGTAAATACTGACACGCTCCCCCCTCCCCACCCCCCTGTAAATACTGACACGCTCCCCCCTTCCCTCCCCCCTGTAAATACTGACACGCTCCCCCCTCCCCACCCCCCCTGTAAATACTGACACACTCCCCCCTCCCCACCCCCCCTGTAAATACTGACACACTCCCCCCTCCCCACCCCCCTGTAAATACTGACACGCTCCCCCCCCTCCTGTAAATACTGACACGCTCCCCCCTCCCCACCCCCCTGTAAATACTGACACACTCCCCCCTCCCCCTCCCCCCTGTAAATACTGACACACTCCCCCCTCCCCACCCCCCCTGTAAATACTGACACACTCCCCCCTCCCCACCCCCCTATAAATACTGACACGCTCCCCCCTCTCCACCCCCCCTGTAAATACTGACACACTCCCCCCTCCCCCCTGTAAATACTGACACACTCCCCCCCTCCCCACCCCCCTGTAAATACTGACACACTCCCCCCTCCCCCACCCCCCCTGTAAATACTGACACACTCCCCCCCCCCCCCCTCCCCGTCGAGTACAGGAGGTTAATTTAGATTAAATGCGAGGTGCTGACACACACAGGGACAGGAGGCCATTCAGCCCTTCCTCGTCCTTCAGCGTGTTACACACAGGACTTACACATTTAATGGTGAGGTCCTGGGGAGTGTTGCTGAACAAAGAGACCTTGGAGTGCAGGTTCATAGCTCCTTGAAAGTGGAGTCGCAGGTAGATAGGATAGTGAAGGCGGCGTTTGGTATGCTTTCCTTTATTGGTCAGAGTATTGAGTACAGGAGTTGGGAGGTCATGTTGCGGCTGTACAGGACATTGGTTAGGCCACTGTTGGAATATTGCGTGCAATTCTGGTCTCCTTCCCATCGGAAAGATGTTGTGAAACTTGAAAGGGTTCAGAAAAAATTCACAAGGATGTTGGAGGGTTTGAGCTACAGGGAGAGGCTGAACAGGCTGGGGCTGTTTTCCCTGGAGCGTTGGAGGCTGAGGGGTGACCTTCTAGAGGTTTATAAAACCATGAGGGGGCAAGGATAGGGTAAATAGACAAAGTCTTTTCCCTGGGTTGGGGGAGTCCACAACTAGAGGGTTAGGTTGAGAGGCGAAAGGGACCCGAGGGGCAACTTTTTCACACAGAGGGTGGTGCGTGTGTGGAATGAGCTGCCAGAGGAAGTGGTGGAGGCTGGTACAATGACAGCATTTAAAAGGCATCTGGATGGAGACATGGATAGGAAGGGTTTGGAGGGATATGGGCCAGGTGGTGGCAAATGGGACAATATTGGGTTGGGATATCTGGGTCGGCATGGACGAGATGGACTGAAGGGTCTGTTTCCATTCTGTGCATCTCTATCACTGTCCCCCAGACTTGCCGCGATGCTCTTGCAAGGCTTCACGTGGCCACCAGGTGGGAGTGTTGTCCACAAATAAACGCCCTCCTTCGGGAGTCTGTGCTGGGTTTGGGGGGGATTGTGGGTGGATGGGGCAATTATAATGACCCTGCCCGTCTCGGGGTGGGGGCAGAGGGGTCAAGTTCACCCACTCTTCGTGTCAACGGACCTGGCCCAGTGGAGGGGATGCTGCTGAGGTCAAATCCGGAAAAGTCAATCGTGTGTGTAACAGGTTAGAGGAGGGGGCTGAATGGCCTCCTGTCCCTGTCTGTAGCAGCTTCCTCTGGCAGCTCATTCCATGCACACGCCACCCTCTGAGTGAAAAGGTTGCCCCTTAGGTCTCTTTTATTATCTTTCCCCTCTCACCTTAAACCTATGCCCCTCTAGTTCCGGACTCCCCCACCCCAGGGAAAAGACATAGAACAATACAGCGCAGAACAGGCCCTTCGGTCCTCGATGTTGTGCTGACCTGTGAACTACTCTCAGCTCGTTCCCCCTACACTATCCCACCATTAACTCTTTGCTTATCCAAGGATGGTTTAAATCTCCCTAATGTGGCTGAGTTACCTACATTGGCGGGCGGGCAGGGCATTCCACGCCCTTACCACTCTCTGTGTGAAGAACCTGCCTCTGACATCTGCCTTAAATCGATCGCCCCTCAATTTGTAGTTATGCCCCCCCTCGTACAAGCTGACGTCATCATCCAAGGAAAAAGACTCTCACTGTCTATCTAATCCTCTGACCATCTTGTATGTCTCTGTCAAATCCCCCCTTAGCCGCCTTCTTTCCAATGAGAGCAGACCCAAGTCTCTCAGCCTTTCCTCATAAGAGCTTCTCTCCAGACCAGGCAACATCCTGGTAAATCTCCTCCAATGCTTCCACATCCTTCGCAAAATATGGAGACCAGAACATGTACAAAATATACCAAGTGCAGCCGCACCAGCGTTTTGTATAGTTGCAGCATGATATTGCGGCTCTGGAACTCAATCCCTCTCCCAATGAAACCTAACACACTGTATGTGTTCTTAACAGCACTATCCACCTGGGGGGCAACTCTCAGGGATCTGTGTACATGGGACACCACGATCCCTCTGCACATCCACACGACCAAGAATCTCTCCGTCGACCCAGTTACTCTGCCTTCCTGTTATTCTTGCCATTGAGCTGCATTGAACTCCATTTGCCACCTCTCGGCCCAATTCTGCATTATATCCAAGTCCCCCTGCAACCTGTAACACTCTTCCACACTGTCCACTACTCCACCCAACTCTAGTGTCATCTGCAAATTTACTAACCCATCCACCTATGCCTGCGTCTAAGTCATTTATAAAAATGACAAACAGCAGTGGTTCCAAAACAGATCCTTGTGGCACATCACTAGTAACCGGACTCCAGGCTGAATATTTTCCGTCAACCATCACTCGCTGTCTTCTGTCAGAAAGCCAGTTTCTAATCCAAGCTGCTAGATCGCCCTCAATTCCATGCCTCTGCATTTTCTCTAACAGCCTACCATGTGGAACCTTATCAAAGACTTTACTGAAGTCCATGTACACCACGTCAACTGCTCTACCCTCATCCACATCCTTGGTCACCTTCTCAAAAAACTCAATGAGACTCGACCTGCCCTTGACGAAACCATGTTGACGATCTGCAATCAAATTGTTGCTTGCTCGATGATTATAAATCCTATCTCTTATAATCCTTTCCAAAGCCTTCCCTACAACGTTGTCTATTACCCATGCCCTCTCATGATTTTATAAACCTCTATAAGGTCACCCCCTCAGCCTCCGACGCTCCAGGGAAAACAGCCCCGGCCTGTTCAGCCTCTCCCTATAGCTCAAACCCTCCAACATCCTGGTAAATCTTTTCTGAACCCTTTCGCAACATCCTTCCTATAGCGGGGAGACCAGAATTGCACGCAATATTCCAAAAGTGGCCGACCCAATACAACCTCAACGTGATCTCCCAACTCCTGTACTCAATACTCTGACCAATAAAGGAAAGCATACCAAACGCCGCCTTCATTATCCTATCTACCTGCGACTCCACTTTCAAGGAGCTATGAACCTGCACTCCAAGGTCTCTGTTCAGCAACACTCCCCAGTACCTCACCATTAAGTGTATAAGTCCTGCTTTCCCAAAATAGTGAAGAAGGCGTTTGGTATGCTTTCCTTTATTGGTCAGTGCAGTGAGTGTACAGGGGTTGGGAGGTCGTGTTGCGGCTGTACAGGACATTGCAATATTGTCCCATTCTCTCTCTCACTCTCTCTCTCTCTCTCTCTCACGACGGCTGGTATAGCCCAGGAGATAACCTCACGCGGCTGCACTTTTCCCAGCTTCCTCCTGAAACCAATTAAACCACCCATCCCCTCCAGACCAGCCCGAGGCGCACCCAGGGTCGGTCCGGGTGAGGAGGAACGCCGCCGGAAGGTTCTCGAAGGGCGCCCTCACAGGAACGGGGTACAGCGCCCGATCCTGTTATCGATCGCCCCGTTTCCGACATGCCGCAGCGAGAAACCGCGGTGACCTCCTTCGGAGACAGGCAAACACGAGCTGCAAACAACGGGGTGGTTCGGTATTTCCTGGGAGCTGAAGAACTACACCTGAAACTAAACCATAGCCACCCGAGGAAAGAGCAGCGAGTGCTTCCAAATAATCTTGCTCCAGCATTTTGGGAAAGCAAATCTGAGCAGGACTCATACACTTAATGGTGAGGGCCTGGGGAGTGTTGCTGAACAAAGAGACCTTGGAGTGCAGGTTCATAGCTCCTTGAAAGTGGAGTCGCAGGTCGATAGGATAGTGAAGGAGGCGTTAGGTATGCTTTCCTTTATTGGTCAGAGTATTGAGTACAGGAGTTGGGAGGTCATGTTGCAGCTGTACAGGACATTGGTTAGGCCACTGTTGGAATATTGTGAGCAATTCTGGTCTCCTTCCTGTCGGAAAGATGTTGTGAAACTTGAAAGGGTTCAGAAAAGATTTACAAGGATGTTGGAGGGTTTGAGCTACAGGGAGAGGCTGAACAGGGCTGGGGCTGTTTTCCCTGGAGCGTCGGAGGCTGAGGGGTGACCGTATAGAGGTTTATAAAATCAGGAGGGGCATGGATAGGGTAAATAGGCAAAGTCTTTTCCCTGGGGTGGGTCACTCGAGGAAGGGGAAACGCATCCTCGTAGTGTTGCATCCACCAACTCACATCCAGCCCCGGCAGCAGGTTGACCCCGACTCAGTCCCCTCACTACGATCGCTCACCTCCCCCACCCCCCAAAATCCCCCACCTACTCACTGCCTTTTCTTTGCACCAACTATGTCTTCTCCTCTGTCTCCCCCCTACCCATCTCCCTCTCAGAGATTCCACAGCCCCCGCCCTACCCGGACACCAGTGGGGAAATAGGCCATTCGGCCCATCGAATCCACACCAAACCTCTGAAGGGCATCCCACCCAGACCCACGGATCCTGCCCTGTCCCTATAACCCCACATTTCCCCACGGCCAACCCACCCTAACCTGCACATCCCTGGGCACTATGGGACAATTTAGCATGGCCAACCCACCCTAACCTGCACATCCCTGGGCACTATGGGACAATTTAGCATGGCCAATCCACCCTAACCTGCACATCCCTGGGCACTATGGGACAATTTAGCATGGCCAATCCACCCTAACCTGCACATCCCTGGGCACTATGGGACAATTTAGCATGGCCAACCCACCCTAACCTGCACATCCCTGGGCACTATGGGACAATTTAGCATGGCCAATCCACCCTAACCTGCACATCCCTGGGCACTATGGGACAATTTAGCATGGCCAATCCACCCTAACCTGCACATCCCTGGGCACTATGAGACAATTTAGCATGGCCAATCCACCCTAACCTGCACATCCCTGGGCACTACGGGACAATGTAGCATGGCCAATCCACACTAACCTGCACATCCCTGGGCACTACGGGACAATTTAGCATGGCTAATCCACCCTAACCTGCACATCCCTGGGCACTACGGGACAATTTAGCATGGCCAATCCACACTAACCTGCACATCCCTGGGCACTACGGGACAATTTAGCATGGCCAATCCACCCTAACCTGCACATCCCTGGGCACTACGGGATAATTTAGCATGGCTAATCCACCCTAACCTGCACATCCCTGGGCACTACAGGACAATTTAGCATGGCTAATCCACCCTAACCTGCACATCCCTGGGCACTACGGGACAATTTAGCATGGCCAATCCACACTAACCTGAACATCCCTGGGCACTACAGGACAATTTAGCATGGCTAATCCACCCTAACCTGCACATCCCTGGGCACTACAGGACAATTTAGCATGGCCAACCCACCCTAACCTGCACATCCCTGGGCACTACAGGACAATTTAGCATGGCTAATCCACCCTAACCTGCACATCCCTGGGCACTATGGGACAATTTAGCATGGCCAATCCACCCTAATCTGCACGTCCCTGGACACTATGGGACAATTTAGCATGGCCAATCCATCCTAACCTGCACATCCCTGGGCACTATGGGACAATTTAGCATGGCCAACCCAGTCTAACCTGCACATCTCTGGACACTATGGGACAATTTACCATGGCCATTCCACCCTAACCTATACATCCCTGGACACTATGGGACAATTTAGCATGGCCATTCCACCCTAACCTGCACATCCCTGGGCACTACGGGACAAGTTAGTATGGCCAATCCACCCTAACCTGCACATCCCTGGGCACTATGGGACAATTTAGCATGGCCAATCCACCCTAACCTGCACATCCCTGGACACTATGGGACAATTTAGCATGGCCATTCCACCCTAACCTGCACATCCCTGGGCACTACGGGACAAGTTAGTATGGCCAATCCACCCTAACCTGCACATCCCTGGACACTATGGGACAATTTAGCATGGCCAATCCACCCTAACCTGCACATCCCTGGGCACTATAGGACAATTTAGCATGGCCAATCGACCCTAACCTGCACATCCCTGGGCACTATGGGACAATTTAGCAAGGCCAATCCACCCCAACCTCAACATTCCTGGACACTATGGGACAATTTAGCAAGGCCAATCCACCCTAACCTATACATCCCTGGACACGATGGGACAATTTAGCATGGCCAATCCACCCTAACCTATACATCCCTGGGCACTATGGGACAAGATAGCACGGCCAATCCACCCTAACCTGCACATCCCTGGGCACTATGGGACAATTTAGCATGGCCAATCCACCCTAACCTGCACATCCCTGGTCACTAAGGGACAATTTAGCATGGCAAATCCACCCTAACCTGCACATCCCTGGGCACTACGGGACAATTTAGCATGGCCAATCCACCCTAACCTGCACATCCCTGGACACTATGGGACAATTTAGCATGGCCAATCCACCCTAACCTGCACATCCCTGGACACTATGGGACAATTTAGCATGGCCAACCCAGTCTAACCTGCACATCTCTGGACACTATGGGACAATTTAGCATGGCCAATCCACCCTAAACTGCACATCCCTGGGCACTATGGGACAATTTAGCATGGCCAATCCACCCTAAACTATACATCCCTGCTCACTATGGGACAATTTAGCATGGCCAATCCACCCTAAACTGCACATCCCTGGGCACTACGGGACAAGTTAGTATGGCCAATCCACAATAACCTGCACATCCCTGGGCACTATGGGACAATTTAGCATGGCCAATCCACCCTAACCTGCACATCCCTGGACACTACGGGACAACTTAGTATGGCCAATCCCACTTAACCTGCACATCCCAGGAGATTAGAGGACAATTTAGCATGGCCAATCCAGCCTAACCTACGCGTCCCTGGGCACTACAGGACAATGTAGCATGGCCAATCCACCCTAAACTGCCCTTCCCTGGGCACTATGGCACAATTTAGCATGGCCAATCCACCCTAACCTGCACATCCCTGGGCACTATGGGACAATTTAGCATGGCCTAACCTGCACATCCCTGGGCACTATGGGACAATTTAGCAAGGCCAATCCACCCTAACCTGCACATCCCTGGGCACTACGGGACAATTTAGCATGGCCAATCCACCCTAACCTGCACATCCCTGGGCACTATGAGACAATTTAGCATGGCCAATCCACCCTAACCTGCACATCCCTGGACACTACAGGACAATTTAGCATGGCCAATCCACCCTAACCTGCACATCCCTGGGCACTACGGGACAATTTAGCAATGCCGATCCACCCTAATCTGCACATCCCTGGGCACTACGGGACAATTTAGCATGGCCAATCCACCCCAACCTGCACATCCCTAGACACTATGGGACAATTTAGCATGGCCAATCCACCCTAACCTGCACATCTCTTGGCACTACGGGACAATTTATCACAGCCAATCCACCCTAACCTGCACATCCCTGGGCACTATGGGACAATTTAGCATGGCCAATCCACCCTAAACTGTACATCCCTGAACACTATGGAACAATTTAGCATGGCCAATCCACCCTAACCTGCACATCCCAGGACACTACAGGACAATTTAGCATGGCCAATCCACCCTAAACTGCACATCACTGAACACTATGGGACAATGTAGCATGGCCAATCCACCCTAACCTGCACATCCCTGGGCACTACAGGACAATTTAGCATGGCAAATCCACCCTAACCTGCACATCCCTGGGCACTACAGGACAATTTAGCATGGCAAATCCACCCTACCCTGCACATCCCTGGGCACTACAGGACAATTTAGCATGGCAAATCCACCCTAACCTGTACATCCCCGGGCACTATGGGACAATTTAGCATGGCCAATCCACCCTAACCTGCACATCCCAGGACACTACAGGACAATTTAGCATGGCCAATCCACCCTAAACTGTACATCCCTGAACACTATGGGACAATTTAGCATGGCCAATCCACCCTAACCTGCACATCCCAGGACACTACAGGACAATTTAGCATGGCCAATCCACCCTAAACTGCACATCACTGAACACTATGGGACAATGTAGCATGGCCAATCCTCCCTAACCTGCACATCACTGGGCACTACAGGACAATTTAGCATGGCCAATCCACCCTAACCTGCACATCCCTGGGCACTATGGGACAATTTAGCATGGCCAATCCACCCTAACCCGCACATCCCTGGACACTATGGGACAATTTAGCATGGGCAATCCACCCTAACCTGCACATCCCTGGGCACTACGGGACAATTTAGCATGGCCAATCCACCCGAACCTGCACATCCCTGGGCACTACGGGACAATTTAGCATGGCCAATCCACCCTAACCCGCACATCCCTGGGCACTACGGGACAATTTAGCATGGCCAATCCACCCTAAACTGCACATCCCTGGACACTACAGGAGAATTTAGTATGGCCAAAACACCCTAAACTGCACATTCCTGGGCACTACAGGACAATTTAGCATGGCAAATCCACCCTAACCTGCACATCCTTGGACACTATGGGACAATTTAGCATGGCCAATCCACCCTAAACTATACATCCCTGCTCACTATGGGACAATTTAGCATGGCCAATCCACCCTAAACTGCACATCCCTGGGCACTACGGGACAAGTTAGTATGGCCAATCCACAATAACCTGCACATCCCTGGGCACTATGGGACAATTTAGCATGGCCAATCCACCCTAACCTGCACATCCCTGGACACTACGGGACAACTTAGTATGGCCAATCCCACTTAACCTGCACATCCCAGGAGGTTAGAGGACAATTTAGCATGGCCAATCCACCCTAACCTACACGTCCCTGGGCACTACAGGACAATGTAGCATGGCCAATCCACCCTAAACTGCCCTTCCCTGGGCACTATGGCACAATTTAGCATGGCCAATCCACCCTAACCTGCACATCCCTGGGCACTATGGGACAATTTAGCATGGCCTAACCTGCACATCCCTGGGCACTATGGGACAATTTAGCATGGCCAATCCACCCTAATCTGCACATCCCTGGGCACTATGGGACAATTTAGCATGGCCAATCCACCCTAAACTGCACATCCCTGGGCACTATGGGACAATTTAGCAAGGCCAATCCACCCTAACCTGCACATCCCTGGGCACTACGGGACAATTTAGCATGGCCAATCCACCCTAACCTGCACATCCCTGGGCACTATGAGACAATTTAGCATGGCCAATCCACCCTAACCTGCACATCCCTGGACACTACGGGACAATTTAGCATGGCCAATCCACCCTAACCTGCACATCCCTGGGCACTACGGGACAATTTAGCAATGCCGATCCACCCTAATCTGCACATCCCTGGGCACTACGGGACAATTTAGCATGGCCAATCCACCCCAACCTGCACATCCCTAGACACTATGGGACAATTTAGCATGGCCAATCCACCCTAACCTGCACATCTCTTGGCACTACGGGACAATTTAGCACAGCCAATCCACCCTAACCTGCACATCCCTGGGCACTATGGGACAATTTAGCATGGCCAATCCACCCTAAACTGTACATCCCTGAACACTATGGAACAATTTAGCATGGCCAATCCACCCTAACCTGCACATCCCAGGACACTACAGGACAATTTAGCATGGCCAATCCACCCTAAACTGCACATCACTGAACACTATGGGACAATGTAGCATGGCCAATCCACCCTAACCTGCACATCCCTGGGCACTACAGGACAATTTAGCATGGCAAATCCACCCTAACCTGCACATCCCTGGGCACTACAGGACAATTTAGCATGGCAAATCCACCCTACCCTGCACATCCCTGGGCACTACAGGACAATTTAGCATGGCAAATCCACCCTAACCTGTACATCCCCGGGCACTATGGGACAATTTAGCATGGCCAATCCACCCTAACCTGCACATCCCAGGACACTACAGGACAATTTAGCATGGCCAATCCACCCTAAACTGTACATCCCTGAACACTATGGGACAATTTAGCATGGCCAATCCACCCTAACCTGCACATCCCAGGACACTACAGGACAATTTAGCATGGCCAATCCACCCTAAACTGCACATCACTGAACACTATGGGACAATGTAGCATGGCCAATCCTCCCTAACCTGCACATCACTGGGCACTACAGGACAATTTAGCATGGCCAATCCACCCTAAACTGTACATCCCTGGGCACTATGGGACAATTTAGCATGGCCAATCCACCCTAACCTGCACATCCCTGGGCACTATGGGACAATTTAGCATGGCCAATCCACCCTAACCCGCACATCCCTGGACACTATGGGACAATTTAGCATGGGCAATCCACCCTAACCTGCACATCCCTGGGCACTACGGGACAATTTAGCATGGCCAATCCACCCGAACCTGCACATCCCTGGGCACTACGGGACAATTTAGCATGGCCAATCCACCCTAACCCGCACATCCCTGGGCACTACGGGACAATTTAGCATGGCCAATCCACCCTAAACTGCACATCCCTGGACACTACAGGAGAATTTAGTATGGCCAAAACACCCTAAACTGCACATTCCTGGGCACTACAGGACAATTTAGCATGGCAAATCCACCCTAACCTGCACATCCTTGGACACTATGGGACAATTAAGCATGGCCAATCCACCCTAAACTATACATCCCTGCTCACTATGGGACAATTTAGCATGGCCAATCCACCCTAAACTGCACATCCCTGGGCACTACGGGACAAGTTAGTATGGCCAATCCACAATAACCTGCACATCCCTGGGCACTATGGGACAATTTAGCATGGCCAATCCACCCTAACCTGCACATCCCTGGACACTACGGGACAACTTAGTATGGCCAATCCCACTTAACCTGCACATCCCAGGAGATTAGAGGACAATTTAGCATGGCCAATCCACCCTAACCTACACGTCCCTGGGCACTACAGGACAATGTAGCATGGCCAATCCACCCTAAACTGCCCTTCCCTGGGCACTATGGCACAATTTAGCATGGCCAATCCACCCTAACCTGCACATCCCTGGGCACTATGGGACAATTTAGCATGGCCTAACCTGCACATCCCTGGGCACTATGGGACAATTTAGCATGGCCAATCCACCCTAATCTGCACATCCCTGGGCACTATGGGACAATTTAGCATGGCCAATCCACCCTAATCTGCACATCCCTGGGCACTATGGGACAATTTAGCATGGCCAATCCACCCTAAACTGCACATCCCTGGGCACTATGGGACAATTTAGCAAGGCCAATCCACCCTAACCTGCACATCCCTGGGCACTACGGGACAATTTAGCATGGCCAATCCACCCTAACCTGCACATCCCTGGGCACTATGAGACAATTTAGCATGGCCAATCCACCCTAACCTGCACATCCCTGGACACTACGGGACAATTTAGCATGGCCAATCCACCCTAACCTGCACATCCCTGGACACTACGGGACAATTTAGCATGGCCAATCCACCCTAACCTGCACATCCCTGGGCACTACGGGACAATTTAGCAATGCCGATCCACCCTAATCTGCACATCCCTGGGCACTACGGGACAATTTAGCATGGCCAATCCACCCCAACCTGCACATCCCTAGACACTATGGGACAATTTAGCATGGCCAATCCACCCTAACCTGCACATCTCTTGGCACTACGGGACAATTTAGCACAGCCAATCCACCCTAACCTGCACATCCCTGGGCACTATGGGACAATTTAGCATGGCCAATCCACCCTAAACTGTACATCCCTGAACACTATGGAACAATTTAGCATGGCCAATCCACCCTAACCTGCACATCCCTGGACACTACAGGACAATTTAGCATGGCCAATCCACCCTAAACTACACATCACTGAACACTATGGGACAATGTAGCATGGCCAATCCACCCTAACCTGCACATCCCTGGGCACTACAGGACAATTTAGCATGGCAAATCCACCCTAACCTGCACATCCCTGGGCACTACAGGACAATTTAGCATGTCAAATCCACCCTAACCTGCACATCCCTGGGCACTACAGGACAATTTAGCATGGCAAATCCACCCTAACTTGTACATCCCCGGGCACTATGGGACAATTTAGCATGGCCAATCCACCCTAACCTGCACATCCCAGGACACTACAGGACAATTTAGCATGGCCAATCCACCCTAAACTGTACATCCCTGAACACTATGGGACAATTTAGCATGGCCAATCCACCCTAACCTGCACATCCCAGGACACTACAGGACAATTTAGCATGGCCAATCCACCCTAAACTGCACATCACTGAACACTATGGGACAATGTAGCATGGCCAATCCACCCTAACCTGCACATCACTGGGCACTACAGGACAATTTAGCATGGCCAATCCACCCTAACCTGCACATCCCTGGGCACTATGGGACAATTTAGCAAGGCCAATCCACCCTAACCTGCACATCCCTGGGCACTACGGGACAATTTAGCATGGCCAATCCACCCTAACCTGCACATCCCTGGGCACTATGAGACAATTTAGCATGGCCAATCCACCCTAACCTGCACATCCCTGGACACTACGGGACAATTTAGCATGGCCAATCCACCCTAACCTGCACATCCCTGGGCACTACGGGACAATTTAGCAATGCCGATCCACCCTAATCTGCACATCCCTGGGCACTACGGGACAATTTAGCATGGCCAATCCACCCCAACCTGCACATCCCTAGACACTATGGGACAATTTAGCATGGCCAATCCACCCTAACCTGCACATCTCTTGGCACTACGGGACAATTTAGCACAGCCAATCCACCCTAACCTGCACATCCCTGGGCACTATGGGACAATTTAGCATGGCCAATCCACCCTAAACTGTACATCCCTGAACACTATGGAACAATTTAGCATGGCCAATCCACCCTAACCTGCACATCCCTGGACACTACAGGACAATTTAGCATGGCCAATCCACCCTAAACTACACATCACTGAACACTATGGGACAATGTAGCATGGCCAATCCACCCTAACCTGCACATCCCTGGGCACTACAGGACAATTTAGCATGGCAAATCCACCCTAACCTGCACATCCCTGGGCACTACAGGACAATTTAGCATGTCAAATCCACCCTAACCTGCACATCCCTGGGCACTACAGGACAATTTAGCATGGCCAATCCACCCTAACCCGCACATCCCTGGACACTATGGGACAATTTAGCATGGGCAATCCACCCTAACCTGCACATCCCTGGGCACTACGGGACAATTTAGCATGGCCAATCCACCCGAACCTGCACATCCCTGGGCACTACGGGACAATTTAGCATGGCCAATCCACCCCAACCTGCACATCCCTAGACACTATGGGACAATTTAGCATGGCCAATCCACCCTAAACTGTACATCCCTGAACACTATGGGACAATTTAGCATGGCCAATCCACCCTAACCTGCACATCCCAGGACACTACAGGACAATTTAGCATGGCCAATCCACCCTAAACTGCACATCACTGAACACTATGGGACAATGTAGCATG
This sequence comes from Chiloscyllium plagiosum, assembly GCF_037043375.1. Taxonomy (NCBI): domain Eukaryota; kingdom Metazoa; phylum Chordata; class Chondrichthyes; order Orectolobiformes; family Hemiscylliidae; genus Chiloscyllium; species Chiloscyllium plagiosum. The sequence goes on from NW_028270188.1 coordinate 57,474,898, forward strand.
GCCAATCCACCCTAACCTGCACATCACTGGGCACTACAGGACAATTTAGCATGGCCAATCCACCCTAACCTGCACATCCCTGGGCACTACGGGACAATTTAGCAATGCCGATCCACCCTAATCTGCACATCCCTGGGCACTACGGGACAATTTAGCATGGCCAATCCACCCCAACCTGCACATCCCTAGACACTATGGGACAATTTAGCATGGCCAATCCACCCTAACCTGCACATCTCTTGGCACTACGGGACAATTTAGCACAGCCAATCCACCCTAACCTGCACATCCCTGGGCACTATGGGACAATTTAGCATGGCCAATCCACCCTAAACTGTACATCCCTGAACACTATGGAACAATTTAGCATGGCCAATCCACCCTAACCTGCACATCCCTGGACACTACAGGACAATTTAGCATGGCCAATCCACCCTAAACTACACATCACTGAACACTATGGGACAATGTAGCATGGCCAATCCACCCTAACCTGCACATCCCTGGGCACTACAGGACAATTTAGCATGGCAAATCCACCCTAACCTGCACATCCCTGGGCACTACAGGACAATTTAGCATGTCAAATCCACCCTAACCTGCACATCCCTGGGCACTACAGGACAATTTAGCATGGCCAATCCAACCTAACCTGCACATCCCAGGACACTACAGGACAATTTAGCATGGCCAATCCACCCTAAACTGTACATCCCTGAACACTATGGGACAATTTAGCATGGCCAATCCACCCTAACCTGCACATCCCAGGACACTACAGGACAATTTAGCATGGCCAATCCACCCTAAACTGCACATCACTGAACACTATGGGACAATGTAGCATGGCCAATCCACCCTAACCTGCACATCACTGGGCACTACAGGACAATTTAGCATGGCCAATCCACCCTAACCTGCACATCCCTGGGCACTATGGGACAATTTAGCATGGCCAATCCACCCTAACCCGCACATCCCTGGACACAATGGGACAATTTAGCATGGGCAATCCACCCTAACCTGCACATCCCTGGGCACTACGGGACAATTTAGCATGGCCAATCCACCCGAACCTGCACATCCCTGGGCACTACGGGACAATTTAGCATGGCCAATCCACCCTAACCCGCACATCCCTGGGCACTACGGGACAATTTAGCATGGCCAATCCACCCTAAACTGCACATCCCTGGACACTACAGGAGAATTTAGTATGGCCAAAACACCCTAAACTGCACATTCCTGGGCACTACAGGACAATTTAGCATGGCAAATCCACCCTAACCTGCACATCACTGGGCACTATGGGACAATTTAGCATGGCCAATCCACCCTAACCCGCACATCCCTGGACACTATGGGACAATTTAGCATGGGCAATCCACCCTAACCTGCACATCCCTGGGCACTACGGGACAATTTAGCATGGCCAATCCACCCGAACCTGCACATCCCTGGGCACTACGGGACAATTTAGCATGGCCAATCCAACCTAACCCGCACATCCCTGAACACTATGGGACAATTTAGCATGGCCAATCCACCCTAACCTGCACATCCCAGGACACTACAGGACAATTTAGCATGGCCAATCCACCCGAACCTGCACATCCCTGGGCACTACGGGACAATTTAGCATGGCCAATCCACCCGAACCTGCACATCCCTGGGCACTACGGGACAATTTAGCATGGCCAATCCACCCTAACCTGCATATCCCTGGGCACTATGGGACAATTTAGCGTGGCCAATCCACCCCAACCTGCACATCCCTGGCCACTACGGGACAATTTAGCATGGGCTATCCACCCTAACCTGCACATCCCTGGAAACTATGGGATAATGTAGCATGGCCAATCCACCCTAACCTGCACATCCCTGGGCACTACAGGACAATTTAGCATGGCCAATCCACCCTAACCTGCACATCCCTGGGCATTATAGGACAATTTAGCATGGCCAATCCACCCTAACCTGCACATCCCTGGGCACTATGGGACAATTTAGCATGGCCAATCCACCCTAACCTGCACATCCCTGTGCATTATGGGACAATTTAGCATGGCCAATCCACCCTAACCTGCACATCCCTGGGCATTATAGGACAATTTAGCATGGCCAATCCACCCTAACCTGCACATCCCTGGGCACTATGGGACAATTTAGCATGGCCAATCCACCCCAACCTGCACATCCCTGGGCACTACGGGACAATTTAGCATGGGCAATCCACCCTAACCTGCACATCCCTGGACACTACGGGACAATTTAGCATGGCCAATCCCACTGAACCTGCACATCCCTGGGCACTATGGGACAATGTAGCATAGCCAATCCACCCTAACCTGCATCTCCCTGGACACTACGGGACAATGTAGCACGGCCAGACCACCCTAACCTGCCCATCCCTGGGCACTACGGGACAATGTAGCATAGCCAATCCACCCTAAACTACGCGTCCCTGGGTACGACACGACAATGTAGCATGGACAATCCACCCTAACCTGCAAGTCCCTGGGCACTACGGGACAATTTAGCACGGCCAATCCACCCTAACCTGCACATCCCTGGATACTATGGGACAATTTAGCATGGCCAATCCACCCTAATCTGCACATCCCTGGGCACTACGGGACAATTTAGCATGGCCAATCCACCCTAAACTGCACATCCCTGGGCACTGCGGGACAATTTAGCATGGCCAATCCACCCTAACCTGCACATCCCTGGGCACTACGGGACAATTTAGCACGGCCAATCCACCCTAACCTGCACATCCCTGAACACTATGGGACAATTTAGCATGGCCAATCCACCCCAACCTAGACATTCCTGGACACTGCGGGACAATTTAGCATGGCCAATCCACCCTAACCTGCACATCCCTGGGCACTACGGGACAATTTAGCACGGCCAATCCACCCTAACCTGCACATCCCTGGGCACTATGGGACAATTTAGCATGGCCAATCCACCCTCACCTGCACATCCCAGGACACTACAGGACAATTTAGCATGGCCGATCCACCCTAACCTGCACATCCCTGGGCACTATGGGACAATTTAGCATGGCCAATCCACCCCAACCTGCACATCCCTGGCCACTACGGGACAATTTAGCATGGGCTATCCACCCTAACCTGCACATCCCTGGAAACTATGGGATAATGTAGCATGGCCAATCCACCCTAACCTGCACATCCCTGGGCACTACAGGACAATTTAGCATGGCCAATCCACCCTAACCTGCACATCCCTGGGCATTATAGGACAATTTAGCATGGCCAATCCACCCTAACCTGCACATCCCTGGGCACTATGGGACAATTTAGCATGGCCAATCCACCCTAACCTGCACATCCCTGTGCACTATGGGACAATTTAGCATGGCCAATCCACCCTAACCTGCACATCCCTGGGCATTATAGGACAATTTAGCATGGCCAATCCACCCTAACCTGCACATCCCTGGGCACTATGGGACAATTTAGCATGGCCAATCCACCCCAACCTGCACATCCCTGGGCACTACGGGACAATTTAGCATGGGCAATCCACCCTAACCTGCACATCCCTGGACACTACGGGACAATTTAGCATGGCCAATCCCACTGAACCTGCACATCCCTGGGCACTATGGGACAATGTAGCATGGCCAATCCACCCTAATCTGCACATCCCTGGACACTACGGGACAATGTAGCACGGCCAGACCACCCTACCTGCCCATCCCTGGGCACTACAGGACAATGTAGCATGGCCAATCCACCCTAAACTGCCCTTCCCTGGGCACTATGGCACAATTTAGCATGGCCAATCCACCCTAAACTGCACATCCCTGGGCACTATGGGACAATTTAGCAAGGCCAATCCACCCTAACCTGCACATCCCTGGGCACTACGGGACAATTTAGCATGGCCAATCCACCCTAACCTGCACATCCCTGGGCACTATGAGACAATTTAGCATGGCCAATCCACCCTAACCTGCACATCCCTGGACACTACGGGACAATTTAGCATGGCCAATCCACCCTAACCTGCACATCCCTGGGCACTACGGGACAATTTAGCAATGCCGATCCACCCTAATCTGCACATCCCTGGGCACTACGGGACAATTTAGCATGGCCAATCCACCCCAACCTGCACATCCCTAGACACTATGGGACAATTTAGCATGGCCAATCCACCCTAACCTGCACATCTCTTGGCACTACGGGACAATTTAGCACAGCCAATCCACCCTAACCTGCACATCCCTGGGCACTATGGGACAATTTAGCATGGCCAATCCACCCTAAACTGTACATCCCTGAACACTATGGAACAATTTAGCATGGCCAATCCACCCTAACCTGCACATCCCAGGACACTACAGGACAATTTAGCATGGCCAATCCACCCTAAACTGCACATCACTGAACACTATGGGACAATGTAGCATGGCCAATCCACCCTAACCTGCACATCCCTGGGCACTACAGGACAATTTAGCATGGCAAATCCACCCTAACCTGCACATCCCTGGGCACTACAGGACAATTTAGCATGGCAAATCCACCCTAACCTGCACATCCCTGGGCACTACAGGACAATTTAGCATGGCAAATCCACCCTAACCTGTACATCCCCGGGCACTATGGGACAATTTAGCATGGCCAATCCACCCTAACCTGCACATCCCAGGACACTACAGGACAATTTAGCATGGCCAATCCACCCTAAACTGTACATCCCTGAACACTATGGGACAATTTAGCATGGCCAATCCACCCTAACCTGCACATCCCAGGACACTACAGGACAATTTAGCATGGCCAATCCACCCTAAACTGCACATCACTGAACACTATGGGACAATGTAGCATGGCCAATCCACCCTAACCTGCACATCACTGGGCACTACAGGACAATTTAGCATGGCCAATCCACCCTAACCTGCACATCCCTGGGCACTATGGGACAATTTAGCATGGCCAATCCACCCTAACCCGCACATCCCTGGACACTATGGGACAATTTAGCATGGGCAATCCACCCTAACCTGCACATCCCTGGGCACTACGGGACAATTTAGCATGGCCAATCCACCCGAACCTGCACATCCCTGGGCACTACGGGACAATTTAGCATGGCCAATCCACCCTAACCCGCACATCCCTGGGCACTACGGGACAATTTAGCATGGCCAATCCACCCTAAACTGCACATCCCTGGACACTACAGGAGAATTTAGTATGGCCAAAACACCCTAAACTGCACATTCCTGGGCACTACAGGACAATTTAGCATGGCAAATCCACCCTAACCTGCACATCCTTGGGCACTATGGGACAATTTAGCATGGCCAATCCACCCTAACCCGCACATCCCTGGACACTATGGGACAATTTAGCATGGGCAATCCACCCTAACCTGCACATCCCTGGGCACTACGGGACAATTTAGCATGGCCAATCCACCCGAACCTGCACATCCCTGGGCACTACGGGACAATTTAGCATGGCCAATCCACCCTAACCCGCACATCCCTGAACACTATGGGACAATTTAGCATGGCCAATCCACCCTAACCTGCACATCCCAGGACACTACAGGACAATTTAGCATGGCCAATCCACCCGAACCTGCACATCCCTGGGCACTACGGGACAATTTAGCATGGCCAATCCACCCGAACCTGCACATCCCTGGGCACTACGGGACAATTTAGCATGGCCAATCCACCCTAACCTGCACATCCCTGGGCACTACAGGACAATTTAGCATGGCCAATCCACCCTAACCTGCACATCTCAGGACACTACAGGACAATTCAGCATGGCCAATCCACCCTAACCTGCACATCCCTGGGCACTATGGGACAATTTAGCATGGCCAATCCACCCTAACCTGCACATCCCAGGACACTACAGGACAATTTAGCATGGCCAATCCACCCTAACCTGCACATCCCTGGGCACTATGGGACAATTTAGCATGGCCAATCCACCCCAACCTGCACATCCCTGGCCACTACGGGACAATTTAGCATGGGCTATCCACCCTAACCTGCACATCCCTGGAAACTATGGGATAATGTAGCATGGCCAATCCACCCTAACCTGCACATCCCTGGGCACTACAGGACAATTTAGCATGGCCAATCCACCCTAACCTGCACATCCCTGGGCACTACAGGACAATTTAGCATGGCCAATCCACCCTAAACTGCACATCCCGAGATACTCTGGGACAATTTAGCATGGCCAATCCACCCTAACCTGCACATCCCTGTGCACTATGGGACAATTTAGCATGGCCAATCCACCCTAACCTGCACATCCCTGGGCATTATAGGACAATTTAGCATGGCCAATCCACCCTAACCTGCACATCCCTGGGCACTATGGGACAATTTAGCATGGCCAATCCACCCCAACCTGCACATCCCTGGGCACTACGGGACAATTTAGCATGGGCAATCCACCCTAACCTGCACATCCCTGGACACTACGGGACAATTTAGCATGGCCAATGCCACTGAACCTGCACATCCCGGGGCACTATGGGACAATGTAGCATGGCCAATCCACCCTAATCTGCACATCCCTGGACACTACGGGACAATGTAGCACGGCCAGACCACCCTACCTGCCCATCCCTGGGCACTACGGGACAATGTAGCATAGCCAATCCACCCTAAACTACGCGTCCCTGGGTACGACACGACAATGTAGCATAGCCAATCCACCCTAACCTGCATCTCCCTGGACACTACGGGACAATGTAGCACGGCCAGACCACCCTAACCTGCCCATCCCTGGGCACTACGGGACAATGTAGCATAGCCAATCCACCCTAAACTACGCGTCCCTGGGTACGACACGACAATGTAGCATGGACAATCCACCCTAACCTGCAAGTCCCTGGGCACTACGGGACAATTTAGCACGGCCAATCCACCCTAACCTGCACATCCCTGGATACTATGGGACAATTTAGCATGGCCAATCCACCCTAATCTGCACATCCCTGGGCACTACGGGACAATTTAGCATGGCCAATCCACCCTAAACTGCACATCCCTGGGCACTGCGGGACAATTTAGCATGGCCAATCCACCCTAACCTGCACATCCCTGGGCACTACGGGACAATTTAGCACGGCCAATCCACCCTAACCTGCACATCCCTGAACACTATGGGACAATTTAGCATGGCCAATCCACCCCAACCTAGACATTCCTGGACACTGCGGGACAATTTAGCATGGCCAATCCACCCTAACCTGCACATCCCTGGGCACTACGGGACAAATTAGCACGGCCAATCCACCCTAACCTGCACATCCCTGGGCACTATGGGACAATGTAGCACGGCCAATCCACCCTAACCTGCACATCCCTGGGCACTATGGGACAATTTAGCATGGCCAATCCACCCTCACCTGCACATCCCAGGACACTACAGGACAATTTAGCATGGCCAATCCACCCTAACCTGCACATCCCTGGACACTACGGGACAAATTAGCATGGCCAATCCACCCTAAACGGCACATCCCTGGGCACTATGGGACAATTTAGCATGGCCAATCCTCCCTAACCTGCACATCCCTGGGCACTATGGGACAATTTAGCATGGCCAATCCACCTCAACCTGCACATCCCTGGGCACTACGGGACAATTTAGCATGGGCTATCCACCCTAACCTGCACATCCCTGGAAACTATGGGATAATTTAGCATGGCCAATCCACCCTAACCTGCACATCCCTGGGCACTACAGGACAATTTAGCATGGCCAATCCACCCTAACCTGCACATCCCTGGGCACTATGGGACAATGTAGCACGGCCAATCCACCCTAACCTGCATCTCCCTGGACACTACGGGACAATGTAGCATAGCCAATCCACCCTAACCTGCCCATCCCTGGGCACTACGGGACAATGTAGCATAGCCAATCCACCCTAAACTACGCGTTCCTGGGTACGACACGACAATGTAGCATGGACAATCCACCCTAACCTGCAAGTCCCTGGGCACTACGGGACAATTTAGCACGGCCAATTCACCCTAACCTGCACATCCCTGGGCACTATGGGATAATTTAGCATGGCCAATCCACCGTAACCTGCACATCCCTGGGCACTACGGGACAATTTAGCATGGCCAATCCACCCTAACCTGCACATCCCTGGGCACTACGGGACAATTTAGCATGGCCAATCCACCCTAACCTGCACATCCCTGGGCACTACAGGACAATTTAGCATGGCTAATCCACCGTAACCTGCACATCCCTGGGCACTACGGGACAATTTAGCATGGCCAATCCACCCTAACCTGCACATCCCTGGGCACTATGGGATAATTTAGCATGGCCAATCCACCCTAACCTGCACATTCCTGGGCACTATGGGATAATTTAGCATGGCCAATCCACCCTAACCTGCACATTCCTGGGCACTATGAGACAATTTAGCATGGCCAATCCACCCTAACCTGCACATCCCTGGGCACTATGGGACAATTTAGCATGGCCAACCCACCCTAACCTGCACATTCCTGGGCACTACAGGACAATTTAGCATGGCCAACCCACCCTAACCTGCACATCCCTGGGCACTACGGGACAATTTAGCATGGCCAATCCTCCCTAACCTGCACATCCCTGGACACTACGGGACAATTTAGCATGGCCAATCCACCCTGACCTGCACATCCCTGGGCACTACGGGACAATTTAGCATGGCCAATCCACCCTAACCTGCACATCCCTGGGCACTACGGGACAATTTAGCACGGCCAATCCACCCTAACCTGCACATCCCTGAACACTATGGGATAATGTAGCATGGCCAATCCACCCTAACCTGCACATCCCTGGGCACTACAGGACAATTTAGCATGGCCAATCCACCCTGACCTGCACATCCCTGGACACTACGGGACAATTTAGCATGGCCAATCCACCCTGACCTGCACATCCCTGGGCACTACGGGACAATTTAGCATGGCCAATCCACCCTAACCTGCACATCCCTGGGCACTACGGGACAATTTAGCACGGCCAATCCACCCTAACCTGCACATCCCTGGACACTACGGGACAATTTAGCATGGCCAATCCACCCTGACCTGCACATCCCTGGGCACTACGGGACAATTTAGCATGGCCAATCCACCCTAACCTGCACATCCCTGGGCACTACGGGACAATTTAGCACGGCCAATCCACCCTAACCTGCACATCCCTGAACACTATGGGACAATTTAGCATGGCCAATCCACCCCAACCTAGACATTCCTGGACACTGCGGGACAATTTAGCATGGCCAATCCACCCTAACCTGCACATCCCTGGGCACTACGGGACAATTTAGCACGGCCAATCCACCCTAACCTGCACATCCCTGGACACTACGGGACAATTTAGCATGGCCAATCCTCCCTAACCTGCACATCCCTGGACACTACGGGACAATTTAGCATGGCCAATCCACCCTAACCTGCACATCCCTGGGCACTACGGGACAATTTAGCTCGGCTTTCCCTTCCTCCCTCCCCATCTTCCTCCACCCTCTCTCCCTCCCCTCTCCCCTTCCTCTCCCCCCCTCCACTTCCCATTCCCCTTCCCCTTCCCTCTCCTCCTCCACCCCCTCTCCCACCCCTTACCCTCCCCCTCCCCTTCAACTGCCCATTCCCCTTCCCCCCCTCTCCTCCTGCACCCCCTCTGTGTCCCCTTCCACCCTCTCCATCTTCCACTCTCCCTCCCCCCCCCCCCCACCGCTATGCTCCACCGGCCCCTCTTCCTCCCCTCCCTCTCCATCCCCTTCCCCACGAATGTGCCCCGTAGCCAGTTCCCTGTGTGTGTCTGGGACGAGGCACCCCTCTGTCCCTTTAAGGCTAAGTTTCACTGGGGAGTGTTTTCTTTCTTAACAAAACACACTCTCCTTCCCAACAGACAATGCAGCCGAAAAAAAAAACCCTTCAGGTTTAAAGTTACCCAGGTTTGGGGCGTGTCTCTTCAGTCAGTCTTGTTTTACCGTTTGAGGAGTGAGCTCTGAACCCAAGAGGTGTCTGTGATTGAGACAGTGTGGGAGAAGAGAGAGAGAGAGAGTGGGACGAAAGAGACTGGAGGGACACTTAAAAAGTGAAACAAAACAATGCATTTGGCCCCTTTCCCACAGCGTGTGCTGTGGCACTGTGTCTTTCTGTTACAAATGGGCAAAGTCTCCCCAGCTAGACATACCGTCTACTGGAACAGCACGAATCCGAGGTAAGCCAGAACTTCAAACATTACAAATCTCCTCCCAGAACTCAAGAAAACTTCAGGGGAAACTGGCGGTCGTCAAACTTTTCAAACTTGTCAGGGAGAGTTCTGAAACCTCTGCAAAAACTTTGGAGTGGGGACAGGGCAAGAGCAGGAAAGATCAGAAACTCTTTCAAACTGGGTGAAAATGTTCTGAAGTTATTTTCGAAGCTGCAGGGGGAAGGATTTGTCGTGAGCTTCCCAGGAAATAAAGTCTTTCAAACTCTGCTGGAAAACTCAAGCAATGTTTTCAGAACTTGTGGGGGAAACGTTTGCCAAAGTTTTCGCAGAGTCGAAAGTTTTCAGACTCGTTGGGAAAGTTTTTGAAACTTTTTTTGAAACGAGGGGTGACGCTTCTGCCACAAGGTTTCGCAGGTTAGAAAGTTTTCAGACGTGTTGGAAAAGTTTTTGAAACTTTTTTTTTGAAACGAGGAGTGAGGCATCTGACAAAGTTTTGGCAGCTTAGGAATTTTACAGACTTGTGAACAAAGTTTTACCTTTTAGAAACGAGGGGCGAAGCATCTGCCTTCACTTTTTGCAGGGTAGAAAGTTTTCAAACCTGTTGGAAAAGTTTTTGGGGAGTTTTATTGTTTCGAAACGAGGGGTGAAATATCAGCCAAAGCTTTTTTCAGAGTCAGGCGTTTTCAGACTTGTTGGAAGAGCTTTGTTTCCAAACTGGGACGGCGGGGGGGTTGGGGAGGGAAGTGTTTGCCAAAGCTTTTGCAAAAAGTAAACTTTTGAGGGTGATAGCCCTCAAAAAGAAATTCAAACTCCACGGAACTTTGAGTGAGAGGGGAGCTTCTGAAAGTTAAATCAAACGTCTTATGAAAGGGTTGAGAAACGTCTCGGCCGGGGGTAGTGGGGGGGGGGGGGGGGGGGGGGTGGGAGACAGAGCAAAAGCATAAAGGGGGAAGGCGACTTTTGGAAAGCTTTCCTTTGAACTTTTCTGCTGGAGAATGCTACCATTCACCTCTTGAAATATTTGCACGGTCAACATGAAGGGAGGGACAGAGAATGAAACTGAGAGGCAGGTTCCAGGGGAGGGCTTGCGTTTGCGAGTTTGGAATTGTGTTCTTGTTATTAAACACAGCAACGTAGATCTTGTGGTATTTGGTAAATATTTCTGACGGACTGAGGCCTGGGATCACCTTCTCATCAGCAGAGGTGGTTTGCATAATATTTTGGTTGGTTCTTACAGCGACCGCATTGCCCGAGGGCTCCTACCTCGGTTCAAATCGCACACTTTTAATCTGGCATATTTACCACTCACTAAAAGTGGCTGGGACTGATAAACGTTGGGGAATGAGCTTTCAGACGCTGAGGGGACCAGCGACAGAATTCTCGCCCTAAACCCACAGTCCTCATTGTTCAGTCTGCAGCGCTGAGGGAACGGGCGCTGTCGGAGGGTCAGTGCTGAGGGAGCGGGCACTGTCGGAGGGTCAGTGCTGAGGGAGCGGGCACTGTCGGAGGGTCAGTGCTGAGGGAGCGGGCACTGTCGGTAGGTCAGTGCTGAGGGAGTGGGCGCTGTAGGAGGGTCAGTGCTGAGGGAGCGGGCACTGTCGGTGGGTCAGTGCTGAGGGAGCGGGCACTGTCGGAGGGTCAGTGCTGAGGGAGTGGGCGCTGTCAGAGGGTCAGTGCTGAGGGAGCGGGCACTGTCGATGGGTCAGTGCTGAGGGAGTGGGCGCTGTCGGAGGGTCAGTGCTGAGGGAACGGGCACTGTCGGAGGGTCAGTGCTGAGGGAGCAGGCGCTGTCGGAGGGTCAGTGCTGAGGGAGCGGGTGCTGTCGGAGGGTCAGTGCTGAGGCAGCGGGTGCTGTCGGTGGGTCAGTGCTGAGGGAGCGGGCACTGTCGGTGGGTCAGTGCTGAGGGAGCGGGCACTGTCAGTGGGTCAGCGCTGAGGGAGCGGGCACTGTCGGAGGGTCAGTGCTGAGGGAGTGGGCACTGTCGGAGGGTCAGTGCTGAGGGAGTGGGCACTGTCGGTGGGTCAGTGCTGAGGGAGTGGGCACTGTCGGTGGGTCAGTGCTGAGGGAGCGGGTGATGTCGGACGGTCAGCACTAAGGGAAAGGGCAAGGAGGGAGGGTCAGCACAGAAAGAGCAGGCACTGAGGGAGGGTCAGTACTGAGGTAGTGGGCGCTGTCGGAGGGTCAGTCCTGAGGGAGTGGGTGCTGTCGGAGGGGACGGGTCAGACCCTGCATGACACTGGGGTACAGTACTGGTGGGGACGGGTCTGTCCCTGTATAACACTGGGGTTCAGTACTGGTGGGGACGGGTTTGTCCCTGTATAACACTGGGGTAGAGTACGGGTGGGGACGGGTCTGTCCCTGTATAACACTGGGGTATAGTACTGGTGGGGACAGGTCTGTCCCTGTATAACACTGGGGTACAGTACTGGTGGGGACGGGTCTGTCCCTGTATAACACTGGGGTACAGTACTGGTGGGGACGGGTCTGTCACTGTATAACACTGGGGTACAGTACTGGTGGGGACGGGTCTGTCACTGTATAACACTGGGGTACAGTACTGGTGGGGACGGGTCTGTCCCTGTATAACACTGGGGTACAGTACTGGTGGGGATGGGTCTGTCCCTGTATAACACTGGGGTACAGAACTGGTGGGGACGGGTCTGTCCCTGTATAACGCTGGGGTATAGTACTGGTGGGGACAGGTCTGTCCCTGTATAACACTGGGGTACAGTACGGGTAGGGACGGGTCTGTCCCTGTATAACACTGGGGTACAGTACTGGTGGGGACGGGTCTGTCCCTGTATAACACTGGGGTACAGTACTGGTGGGGACAGGTCTGTCCCTGTATAACACTGGGGTACAGTACTGGTGGGGACGGGTCTGTCCCTGTATAACACTGGGGTGGAGTACGGGTGGGGACGGGTCTGTCCCTGTATAACACTGGCGTACAGTACTGGTGGGGACGGGTCTGTCCCTGTATAACACTGGGGTACAGTACTGGTGGGGACGGGTCTGTCCCTGTATAACACTGGGGAGGAGTACGGGTGGGGACGGGTCTGTCCCTGTATAACACTGGCGTACAGTACTGGTGGGGACGGGTTTGTCGCTGTATAACACTGGGGTACAGTACGGGTAGGGACGGGTATGTCCCTGTATAACACTGGGGTACAGTACTGGTGGGGACGGGTCTGTCCCTGTATAACACTGGGGTACAGTACTGGTGGGGACAGGTCTGTCACTGTATAACACTGGGGTACAGTACTGGTGGGGACAGGTCTGTCACTGTATAACACTGGGGTACAGTACTGGTGGGGACGGGCCTGTCCCTGTATAACACTGGGGTACAGTACAGGTGGGGACGGGTCTGTCCATGAATAACACTGGGGTACAGTACTGGTGGGGACGTGTCTGTCACTGTATAACACTGGGGTAGAGTACGGGTGGGGACGGGTCTGTCCCTGTATAACACTGGGGTACAGTACTGGTGGGGACAGGTCGGTCACTGTATAACACTGGGGTACAGTACTGGTGGGGACGGGTCTGTCCCTGTATATCACTGGGGTACAGTACTGGTGAGGACAGGTCTGTCCCTGTATATCACTGGGGTACAGTACTGGTGGGGACAGGTCTGTCCCTGTATAACACTGGGGTACAGTACTGGTGGGGACGGGTCTGTCCCTGTATAACACTGGGGTACAGTACTGGTGGGGACGGGTCTGTCCCTGTATAACACTGGGGTACAGTACTGGTGAGGACAGGTCTGTCCCTGTATATCACTGGGGTACAGTACTGGTGGGGACAGGTCTGTCCCTGTATAACACTGGGGTACAGTACTGGTGGGGACGGGTCTGTCCCTGTATAACACTGGGGTACAGTACTGGTGGGGACGGGTCTGTCCCTGTATAACACTGGGGTACAGTACTGGTGGGGACGGGTCTGTCCCTGTATAACACTGGGGTACAGTACTGGTGGGGACGGGTCTGTCCCTGTATAACACTGGGGTACAGTACTGGTGGGGACGGGTCTGTCCCTGTGTAACACTGGGGTACAGTACTGGTGGGGACGGGTCTGTCCCTGTATAACACTGGGGTACAGTACTGGTGGGGACGGGTCTGTCCCTGTATAACACTGGGGTACAGTACTGGTGGAGACGGGTCTGTCCCTGTATAACACTGGGGCACAGTACTGGTGGGGACGGGTCTGTCCCTGTATAACACTGGGGTACAGTACTGGTGGGGACGGGTCTGTCCCTGTATAACACTGGGGTACAGTACTGGTGGGGACGGGTCTGTCGCTGTATAACACTGGGGTACAGTACTGGTGGAGACGGGTCTGTCCCTGTATAACACTGGGGTACAGTACTGGTGGAGACGGGTCTGTCCCTGTCTAACACTGGGGTACGGTACTGGTGGGGACAGGTCTGTCGCTGTAAAACCCTGGGGTACAGTACTGGTGGGGACAGGTCTGTCCCTGTCTAACACTGGGGTACGGTACTGGTGGGGACAGGTCTGTCGCTGTAAAACCCTGGGGTACAGTACTGGTGGGGACGGGTCTGTCCCTGTATAACACTGGGGTACAGTACTGGTGGAGACGGGTCTGTCCCTGTATAACACTGGGGTACAGTACTGGTGGGGACAGGTCTGTCCCTGTATAACACTGGGGTAGAGTACGGGTGGGGATGGGTCTGTCCCTGTATTACACTGGGGTACAGTACTGGTGGGGACAGGTCTGTCCCTGTATAACACTGGGGTAGAGTACGGGTGGGGACGGGTCTGTCCCTGTATAACACTGGGGTACAGTACTGGTGGGGACGGGTCTGTCCCTGTATAACACTGGGGTACAGTACTGGTGGGGACAGGTCTGTCCCTGTATAACACTGGTGTACAGTACTGGTGGGGACAGGTCTGTCACTGTATTACACTGCGGTACAGTACTGGTGGGGTTGGTCTGTCCCTGTATAACACTGGGGTACAGTACTGGTGGGGACGGGTCTGTCCCTGTATAACACTGGGGTACAGTACTGGTGGGGACAGGTCTGTCCCTGTATAACACTGGGGTACAGTACTGGTGGAGACGGGTCTGTCCCTGTATAACACTGGGGCACAGTACTGGTGGGGACGGGTCTGTCCCTGTATAACACTGGGGTACAGTACTGGTGGGGACGGGTCTGTCCCTGTATAACACTGGGGTACAGTACTGGTGGGGACGGGTCTGTCGCTGTATAACACTGGGGTACAGTACTGGTGGAGACGGGTCTGTCCCTGTATAACACTGGGGTACAGTACTGGTGGAGACGGGTCTGTCCCTGTCTAACACTGGGGTACGGTACTGGTGGGGACAGGTCTGTCGCTGTAAAACCCTGGGGTACAGTACTGGTGGGGACAGGTCTGTCCCTGTCTAACACTGGGGTACGGTACTGGTGGGGACAGGTCTGTCGCTGTAAAACCCTGGGGTACAGTACTGGTGGGGACGGGTCTGTCCCTGTATAACACTGGGGTACAGTACTGGTGGAGACGGGTCTGTCCCTGTATAACACTGGGGTACAGTACTGGTGGGGACAGGTCTGTCCCTGTATAACACTGGGGTAGAGTACGGGTGGGGATGGGTCTGTCCCTGTATTACACTGGGGTACAGTACTGGTGGGGACAGGTCTGTCCCTGTATAACACTGGGGTAGAGTACGGGTGGGGACGGGTCTGTCCCTGTATAACACTGGGGTACAGTACTGGTGGGGACGGGTCTGTCCCTGTATAACACTGGGGTACAGTACTGGTGGGGACAGGTCTGTCCCTGTATAACACTGGTGTACAGTACTGGTGGGGACAGGTCTGTCACTGTATTACACTGCGGTACAGTACTGGTGGGGTTGGTCTGTCCCTGTATAACACTGGGGTACAGTACTGGTGGGGACGGGTCTGTCCCTGTATAACACTGGGGTACAGTACTGGTGGGGACAGGTCTGTCACTGTATAACACTGGGGTACAGTACTGGTGGGGACAGGTCTGTCACTGTATTACACTGCGGTACAGTACTGGTGGGGTTGGTCTGTCCCTGTATAACACTGGGGTACAGTACTGGTGGGGATGGGTCTGTCACTGTATAACACTGGGGTACAGTACTGGTGGGGATGGGTCTGTCACTGTATAACACTGGGGTACAGTACTGGTGGGGACGGGTCTGTCACTGTATTACACTGCGGGACAGTACTGGTGGGGGTGGGTCTGTCCCTGTATAACACTGGGGTACAGTACTGGTGGGGACGGGTCTGTCCCTGTATAACACTGGGGTACAGTCCTGGTGGGGACAGGTCTGTCACTGTATAACACTGGGGTACAGTACTGGTGGGGACAGGTCTGTCACTGTATAACACTGCGGTACAGTACTGGTGGGGTTGGTCTGTCCCTGTATAACACTGGGGTACAGTACTGGTGGGGATGGGTCTGTCACTGTATAACACTGGGGTACAGTACTGGTGGGGACGGGCCTGTCCCTGTATAACACTGGGGTACAGTACAGGTGGGGACGGGTCTGTCCATGAATAACACTGGGGTACAGTACTGGTGGGGACGTGTCTGTCACTGTATAACACTGGGGTAGAGTACGGGTGGGGACGGGTCTGTCCCTGTATAACACTGGGGTACAGTACTGGTGGGGACAGGTCGGTCACTGTATAACACTGGGGTACAGTACTGGTGAGGACAGGTCTGTCCCTGTATATCACTGGGGTACAGTACTGGTGGGGACAGGTCTGTCCCTGTATAACACTGGGGTACAGTACTGGTGGGGACGGGTCTGTCCCTGTATAACACTGGGGTACAGTACTGGTGGGGACGGGTCTGTCCCTGTATAACACTGGGGTACAGTACTGGTGGGGACGGGTCTGTCCCTGTATAACACTGGGGTACAGTACTGGTGGGGACGGGTCTGTCCCTGTATAACACTGGGGTACAGTACTGGTGGGGTCGGGTCTGTCCCTGTATAACACTGGGGTACAGTACTGGTGGGGACGGGTCTGTCCCTGTATAACACTGGGGTACAGTACTGGTGGGGACAGGTCTGTCCCTGTATAACACTGGGGTACAGTATGGGTAGGGACGGGTCTGTCCCTGTATAACACTGGGGTACAGTACTGGTGGGGACGGGTCTGTCACTGTATAACACTGGGGTACAGTACTGGTGGGGAGAGGTTTGTCGCTGTATAACACTGGGGTACAGTACTGGTGGGGACAGGTCTGTCACTGTATAACACTGGGGTATAGTACGGGTGGGGACGGGTCTGTCCCTGTCTAACACTGGGGTACAGCACTGGTGGGGACGGGTCTGTCCCTGTATAACACTGGGGTACAGTACTGGTGGGGACGGGTCTGTCACTGTATAACACTGGGGTACAGTACTGGTGGGGACAGGTCTGTCACTGTATAACACAGGGGTACAGTACAGGTGGGGACGGGTCTGTCCCTGTATAACACTGGGGTTAGAGTACGGGTGGGGACGGGTCTGTCCCTGTATAACACTGGGGTACAGTACTGGTGGGAACGGGTATGTCACTGTATAACACTGGGGTACAGTACTGGTGGGGACGGGTTTGTCGCTGTATAACACTGGGGTACAGTACTGGTGGAGACGGGTCTGTCCTTGTATAACACTGGGGTAGAGTACGGGTGGGGACGGGTCTGTCCCTGTATAACACTGGGGTACAGTACTGGTGGGGACGGGTCTGTCCCTGTATAACACTGTGGTACAGTACTGGTGGGGACGGGCCTGTCCCTGTATAACACTGGGGTACAATACTGGTGGGGACAGGTCTGTCGCTGTAAAACCCTGGGTTACAGTACTGGTGGGGACAGGTCTGTCACTGTATTACACTGGGGTACAGTACTGGTGGGGACGGGTCTGTCAATATATAACACTGCGGTAGAGTACTGGTGGGGACGGGTCTGTCCCTGTATAACACTGGGGTACAGTACATGTGGGAATGGGTCTGTCCCTGTATAACACTGGGGTACAGTACTGGTGGGGACGGGTCTGTCCCTGTATAACACTGGGGTACAGTACTGGTGGGGATGGGTCTGTCAGTGTATAACACTGGAGTACAGTACTGGTGGGGACAGGTCTGTCCCTGTATAACACTGGGGTACGGTACTGGTGGGGACGGGTCTATCACTGTATAACACTGGGGTACAGTACTGGTGGGGACGGGTCTGTCACTGTATAACACTGGGGTACAGTACTGGTGGGGTACAGTACTGTTGGGGACAGGTCTGTCGCTGTATAACACTGGGGTACAGTACTGGTGGGATACAGTACTGTTGGGGACAGGTCTGTCACTGTATAACACTGGGGTACAGTACTGGTGGGGACAGGTCTGTCGCTGTATAACACTGGGGTACAGTACTGTTGGGGTACAGTACTGTTGGGGACAGGTCTGTCCCTGTATAACACTGGGGTACAGTACTGGTGGGGACAGGTCTGTCCCTGTATAACACTGGGGTTAGAGTACGGGTGGGGACGGGTCTGTCCCTGTATAACACTGGGGTACAGTACTGGTGGGGACGGGTCTGTCACTGTATAACACTGGGGTACAGTACTGGTGGGGACAGGTCTGTCACTGTATAACACAGGGGTACAGTACAGGTGGGGACGGGTCTGTCCCTGTATAACACTGGGGTTAGAGTACGGGTGGGGACGGGTCTGTCCCTGTATAACACTGGGGTACAGTACTGGTGGGAACGGGTATGTCACTGTATAACACTGGGGTACAGTACTGGTGGGGACAGGTCTGTCGCTGTATAACACTGGGGTACAGTACTGTTGGGGTACAGTACTGTTGGGGACAGGTCTGTCCCTGTATAACACTGGGGTACAGTACTGGTGGGGACAGGTCTGTCGCTGTATAACACTGGGGTACAGTACTGGTGGGGACGGGTCTGTCCCTGTATAACACTGGGGTACAGTACTGGTGGGGACAGGTCTGTCACTGTATAACACTGGGGTACAGTACTGGTGGGGACGGGTCTGTCACTGTATAACACTGCGGTAGAGTACTGGTGGGGACGGGCCTGTCGCTGTATAGCACTGGGGTACAGTACTGGTGGGGACAGGTCTGTCCCTGTATATCACTGGGGTACAGTACTGGTGGGGACGGGTCTGTCCCTGTATAACACTGGGGTACAGTACTGGTGGGGACGGGTCTGTCGCTGTATAACACTGGGGTACAGTACTGGTGGGGACGGGTCTGTCCCTGTGTAACACTGGGGTACAGTACTGGTGGGCACGGGTCTGTCCCTGTATAACACTGGGGTACAGTACTGGTGGGGATGGGTCTGTCCCTGTATAACACTGGGGTACCGTGCTGGTGAGGACGGGTATGTCCTTGTATAACACAGGGATACAGTACTGGTGGGGACAGGTATGTCCCTGTATAACACTGGGTACAGTACTGGTGGGGACGGGTCTGTCCCTGTATAACACTGGGGTACAGTACTGGTGGGGACAGGTATGTCCTTGTATAACACTGGGTACAGTACTGGTGGGGACGGGTATGTCCTTGTATAACACTGGGGTACAGTACTGGTGGGGACAGGTATGTCCCTGTATAACACTGGGGTACAGTACTGGTGGGGACGGGTCTGTCTCTGTATAACACTGGGGTAGAGTACTGGTGGGGACAGGTCTGTCGCTGTATAACACTGGGGTACAGTACTGGTGGGGACGGGTCTGTCCCTGTATAACACTGAGGTACAGTACTGGTGTGGACAGGTATGTCCCTGTATAACACTGGGGTACAGTACTGGTGGGGACGGGTATGTCACTGTATAACACTGATGTACAGTACTGGTGGGGACAGGTCTGTCCCTGTATAACACTGGGGTACAGTACTGGCGGGGACAGGTCAGTCCCTGTATAACACTGGGGTACAGTACATGGTGGGGACAGGTCTGTCGCTGTATAACACTGGGGTACAGTACTGGTGGGGACGGGTCTGTCCCTGTATAACACTGGGGTACAGTACTGGTGGGGATGGGTCTGTCGCTGTATAACACTGAGGTACAGTACTGGTGTGGACAGGTATGTCCCTGTATAACACTGGGGTACAGTACTGGTGGGGACGGGTATGTCACTGTATAACACTGATGTACAGTACTGGTGGGGACAGGTCTGTCCCTGTATAACACTGGGGTACAGTACTGGCTGGGGACAGGTCTGTCCCTGTATAACACTGGGGTGCAGTACTGGTGGAGACGGGTCTGTCCCTGTATAACACTGGGGTACAGTACTGGTGGGGACGGGTCTGTCCCTGTATAACACTGGGGTACAGTACTGGTGGGGACGGGTCTGTCCCTGTATAACACTGGGGTACAGTACTGGTAGGGACGGGTCTGTCAATGTATAACACTGGGGTACAGTACTGGTGGGGACAGGTCTGTCCCTGTATAACACTGGGGTACAGTACTGGTGGGGACGGGTCTGTCCCTGTATAACACTGGAGTACAGTACTGGTGGGGACGGGTATGTCCCTGTATAACACTGGGGTACAGTACTGGTGGGGTCGGGTCTGTCCCTGTATAACACTGGGGTACAGTACTGGTGGGGACGGGTCTGTCCCTGTATAACACTGGGGTACAGTACTGGTGGGGACAGGTCTGTCCCTGTATAACACTGGGGTACAGTACTGGTGGGGACAGGTCTGTCCCTGTATAACACTGGGGTACAGTATGGGTAGGGACGGGTCTGTCCCTGTATAACACTGGGGTACAGTACTGGTGGGGACGGGTCTGTCACTGTATAACACTGGGGTACAGTACTGGTGGGGAGAGGTTTGTCGCTGTATAACACTGGGGTACAGTACTGGTGGGGACAGGTCTGTCACTGTATAACACTGGGGTATAGTACGGGTGGGGACGGGTCTGTCCCTGTCTAACACTGGGGTACAGCACTGGTGGGGATGGGTCTGTCCCTGTATAACACTGGGGTACAGTACTGGTGGGGACGGGTCTGTCACTGTATAACACTGGGGTACAGTACTGGTGGGGACAGGTCTGTCACTGTATAACACAGGGGTACAGTACTGGCGGGGACGGGTCTGTCCCTGTATAACACTGCGGTTAGAGTACGGGTGGGGACGGGTCTGTCCCTGTATAACACTGGGGTACAGTACTGGTGGGGACGGGTATGTCGCTGTATAACACTGGGGTACAGTACTGGTGGGGACGGGTTTGTCGCTGTATAACACTGGGGTACAGTACTGGTGGAGACGGGTCTGTCCCTGTATAACACTGGGGTAGAGTACGGGTGCGGACGGGTCTGTCCCTGTATAACACTGGGGTACAGTACTGGTGGGGACGGGTCTGTCCCTGTGTAACACTGTGGTACAGTACTGGTGGGGACGGGCCTGTCCCTGTATAACACTGGGGTACAATACTGGTGGGGACAGGTCTGTCACTGTATTACACTGGGGTACAGTACTGGTGGGGACGGGTCTGTCACTATATAACACTGCGGTAGAGTACTGGTGGGGACGGGCCTGTCCCTGTATAACACTGGGGTACATTACTGGTGGGGACGGGTCTGTCCCTGTATAACACTGGGGTACAGTACTGGTGGGAATGGGTCTGTCCCTGTATAACACTGGGGTACAGTACTGGTGGGGACGGGTCTGTCCCTGTATAACACTGGGGTACAGTACTGGTGGGGATGGGTGTGTCAGTGTATAACACTGGAGTACAGTACTGATGGGGACAGGTCTGTCCCTGTGTAACACTGGGGTACAGTACTGGTGGGGACGGGTCTGTCACTGTATAACACTGGGGTACAGTACTGGTGGGGTACAGTACTGTTGGGGACAGGTCTGTCGCTGTATAACACTGGGGTACAGTACTGGTGGGGTACAGTACTGTTGGGGACAGGTCTGTCGCTGTATAACACTGGGGTACAGTACTGGTGGGGACAGGTCTGTCGCTGTATAACACTGGGGTACAGTACTGTTGGGGTACAGTACTGGTGGGGTACAGTACTGTTGGGGACAGGTCTGTCGCTGTATAACACTGGGGTACAGTACTGGTGGGGACAGGTCTGTCGCTGTATAACACTGGGGTACAGTACTGGTGGGGACGGGTCTGTCCCTGTATAACACTGGGGTACAGTACTGGTGGGGACAGGTCTGTCACTGTATAACACTGGGGTACAGTACTGGTGGGGACGGGTCTGTCACTGTATAACACTGCGGTAGAGTACTGGTGGGGACGGGCCTGTCGCTGTATAGCACTGGGGTATAGTACTGGTGGGGACGGGTCTGTCGCTGTATAACACTGGGGTACAGTACTGGTGGGGACGGGTCTGTCCCTGTGTAACACTGGGGTACAGTACTGGTGGGGACGGGTCTGTCCCATTATAACACTGGGGTACAGTACTGGTGGGGATGGGTCTGTCCCTGTATAACACTGGGGTACCGTGCTGGTGGGGAAGGGTATGTCCTTGTATAACACAGGGATACAGTACTGGTGGGGACAGGTATGTCCCTGTATAACACTGGGGTACAGTACTGGTGGGGACAGGTATGTCCCTGTATAACACTGGGGTACAGTACTGGTGGGG
Organism: Chiloscyllium plagiosum; assembly: GCF_037043375.1. NCBI lineage: Eukaryota > Metazoa > Chordata > Chondrichthyes > Orectolobiformes > Hemiscylliidae > Chiloscyllium > Chiloscyllium plagiosum. The sequence continues at coordinate 57,497,758 of NW_028270188.1, forward strand.
ACAGGTCAGTCCCTGTATAACACTGGGGTACAGTACTGGTGGGGACAGGTCTGTCGCTGTATAACACTGGGGTACAGTACTGGAGTGGACGGTTCTGTCCCGGTATAACACTGGGGTACAGTACTGGTGGGGACGGGTCTGTCGCTGTATAACACTGGGGTACAGTACTGGTGGGGACGGGTCTGTCCCTGTATAACACTGGGGTACAGTACTGGTGGGGACGGGTCTGTCCCTGTATAACACTGGGGTACAATACTGGTGGGGATGGGTCTGTCGCTGTATAATACTGAGGTACAGTACTGGTGTGGACGGGTATGTCCCTGTATAACACTGGGGTACAGTACTGGTGGGGACGGGTCTGTCGCTGTATAACACTGGGGTACAGTACTGGTGGGGACGGGTCTGTCCCTGTATAACACTGGGGTACAGTACTGGTGGGGACGGGTCTGTCCCTGTATAACACTGGGGTACAATACTGGTGGGGATGGGTCTGTCGCTGTATAATACTGAGGTACAGTACTGGTGGGGACGGGTCTGTCCCTGTATAACACTGGGGTACAGTACTGGTGGGGACGGGTATGTCACTGTATAACACTGGGGTACAGTACTGGTGGGGACGGGTCTGTCCCTGTGTAACGCTGGGGTACAGTACTGGTGGGGACGGGTCTGTCACTGTATAACACTGGGGTACAGTACTGGTGGGGACGGGTCTGTCCCTGTGTAACGCTGGGGTACAGTACTGGTGGGGATGGGTCTGTCCCTGTATAACACTGGTGTACAGTACTGGTGGGGACGGGTCTATCACTGTATAACACTGGGGTACAGTACTGGTGGGGACGGGCCTGTCCCTGTATAACACTGGGGTACAGTACTGGTGGGGACGGGTCTGTCCCTGTATAACACTGGGGTACGGGACAGGTGGGGACGGGTCTGTCCCTGTATAACACTGGGGTACAGTACTGGTGGGGACGGGTCTGTCACTGTATAACACTGGGGTACGGGACTGGTGGGGACGGGTCTGTCCCTGTATAACACTGGGGTACAGTACTGGTGGGGACAGGTCTGTCCCTGTATAACACTGGGGTACAGTACTGGTGGGGACGGGTCTGTCCCTGTATAACACTGGGGTACAGTACTGGTGGGGACGGGTCTGTCCCTGTATAACACTGGGGTACAGTACTGGTGGGGACAGGTCTGTCCCTGTATAACACTGGGGTACAGTACTGGTCGGGACGGGTCTGTCCCTATATAACACTGGAGTACAGTACTGGTGGGGACAGGTCTGTCCCTGTATAACACTGGGGTACAGTACTGGTGGGGACGGGTCTGTCCCTGTATAACACTGGGGTTCAGTACTGGTGGGGACGGGTCTGTCCCTGTATAACACTGGAGTACATTACTGGTGGGGACAGGTCTGTCCCTGTATAACACTGGGGTACAGTACTGGTGGGGACGGGTATGTCCCTGTATAACACTGGGGTACAGTACTGGTGGGGACAGGTCTGTCCCTGTATAACACTGGGGTACAGTACGGGTAGGGACGGGTCTGTCCCTGTCTAACACTGGGGTACAGTACTGGTGGGGACGTGTCTGTCACTGTATAACACTGGGGTACAGTACTGGTGGGGACAGGTCTGTCACTGTTTAACACAGGGGTACAGTACAGGTGGGGATGGGTCTGTCCCTGCATAACACTGGGGTACAGTACTGGTGGGGACGGGTCTGTCCCTGTATAACACTGGGGTACAGTACTGGTGGGGACGGGTATGTCGCTGTATAACACTGGGGTACAGTACTGGTGGGGACAGGTCTGTCCCTGTATAACACTGGGGTACAGTACTGGTGGGGATGGGTCTGTCCCTGTATAACACTGGGGTACAGTACTGGTGGGGACGGGTCTGTCACTGTATAACACTGGGGTACAGTACTGGTGTGGACGGGTCTATCCCTGTATAACACTGGGGTACAGTACTGGCGGGGACGGGTCTGTCCCTGTACAACACTGGGGTACAGTACTGGTGGGGACAGGTCTGTCCCTGTATATCACTGGGGTACAGTACTGGTGGGGACAGGTCTGTCACTGTGTAACACTGGGGTACAGTACTGGTGGGGACGGGTCTGTCCCTGTATAACACTGGGGTAGAGTACGGGTGGGGACGGGTCTGTCCCTGTATAACACTGGGGTAGAGTACGGGTGGGGACGGGTCTGTCCCTGTATAACACTGGGGTAGAGTACGGGTGGGGACGGGTCTGTCCCTGTATAACACTGGGGTAGAGTACGGGTGGGGACGGGTCTGTCCCTGTATTACACTGGGGTAGAGTACGGGTCGGGACGGGTCTGTCCCTGTATAACACTGGGGTACAGTACTGGTGGGGATGGGTTTGTCGCTGTGTAACACTGGGGTACAGTACTGGTGGGGACGGGTATGTCGCTGTATAACACTGGGGTACAGTACTGGTGGGGACGGGTCTGTCCCTGTATAACACTGGGGTAGAGTACGGGTGGGGACGGGTCTGTCCCTGTATAACACTGGGGTAGAGTACGGGTGGGGACGGGTCTGTCCCTGTATAACACTGGGGTAGAGTACGGGTGGGGACGGGTCTGTCCCTGTATTACACTGGGGTAGAGTACGGGTCGGGATGGGTCTGTCCCTGTATAACACTGGGGTAGAGTACGGGTGGGGACGGGTCTGTCCCTGTATAACACTGGGGTACAGTACTGGTGGGGACAGGTCTGTCACTGTGTAACACTGGGGTACAGTACTGGTGGGGACGGGTCTGTCCCTGTATAACACTGGGGTAGAGTACGGGTGGGGACGGGTCTGTCCCTGTATAACACTGGGGTAGAGTACGGGTGGGGACGGGTCTGTCCCTGTATAACACTGGGGTAGAGTACGGGTGGGGACGGGTCTGTCCCTGTATAACACTGGGGTAGAGTACGGGTCGGGACGGGTCTGTCCCTGTATAACACTGGGGTACAGTACTGGTGGGGATGGGTTTGTCGCTGTATAACACTGGGGTACAGTACTGGTGGGGACGGGTATGTCGCTGTATAACACTGGGGTACAGTACTGGTGGGGACGGGTTTGTCGCTGTATAACACTGGGGTACAGTACTGGTGGGGACGGGTCTGTTGCTGTATAACACTGGGGTACAGTACTGGTGGAGACGGGTCTGTCCCTGTATAACACTGGGGTAGAGTACGGGTGGGGACGGGTCTGTCCCTGTATAACACTGGGGTACATTACTGGTGGGGACAGGTCTGTCGCTGTAAAACCCTGGGTTACAGTACTGGTGGGGACAGGTCTGTCACTGTATAACACTGGGGTACAGTACTGGTGGGGACGGGTCTGTCCCTGTATAACACTGGGGTACAGTACTGGTGGGCACAGGTCTGTCCCTGTATAACACTGGAGTACAGTACTGGTGGGGACAGGTCTGTCGCTGTATAACACTGGGGTACAGTACTGGTGGGGTACAGTACTGTTGGGGACAGGTCTGTCGCTGAATAACACTGGGGTACAGTACTGGTGGGGACAGGTCTGTCACTGTATTACACTGGGGTACAGTACTGGTGGGGACGGGCCTGTCCCTGTATAACACTGGGGTACAGTACTGGTGGGGACAGGTCTGTCACTGTGTAACACTGGGGTACAGTACTGGTGGGGACGGGTCTGTCCCTGTATAACACTGGGGTACAGTACTGGTGGGGACAGGTCTGTCGCTGTATAACACTGGGGTACAGTACTGGTGGGGACGGGTCTGTCCCTGTATAACACTGGGGTACAGTACTGGTGGGGACAGGTCTGTCACTGTATAACACTGGGGTACAGTACTGGTGGGGACGGGTCTGTCACTGTATAACACTGCGGTCGAGTACTGGTGGGGACGGGCCTGTCGCTGTATAGCACTGGGGTATAGTACTGGTGGGGACGGGTCTGTCGCTGTATAACACTGGGGTACAGTACTGGTGGGGACGGGTCTGTCCCTGTGTAACACTGGGGTACAGTACTGGTGGGCACAGGTCTGTCCCATTATAACACTGGGGTACAGTACTGGTGGGGATGGGTCTGTCCCTGTATAACACTGGGGTACCGTGCTGGTCGGGAAGGGTATGTCCTTGTATAACACAGGGATACAGTACTGGTGGGGACAGGTATGTCCCTGTATAACACTGGGGTACAGTACTGGTGGGGACAGGTATGTCCCTGTATAACACTGGGGTACAGTACTGGTGGGGACAGGTCAGTCCCTGTATAACACTGGGGTACAGTACTGGTGGGGACAGGTCTGTCGCTGTATAACACTGGGGTACAGTACTGGAGTGGACGGTTCTGTCCCGGTATAACACTGGGGTACAGTACTGGTGGGGACGGGTCTGTCGCTGTATAACACTGGGGTACAGTACTGGTGGGGACGGGTCTGTCCCTGTATAACACTGGGGTACAGTACTGGTGGGGACGGGTCTGTCCCTGTATAACACTGGGATACAGTACTGGTGGGGACGGGTCTGTCCCTGTATAACACTGGGGTACAGTACTGGTGGGGACGGGTCTGTCCCTGTATAACACTGGGGTACAGTACTGGTGGGGACGGGTCTGTCCCTGTATAACACTGGTGTACAGTACTGGTGGGGACGGGTCTGTCACTGCATAACACTGGGGTACAGTACTGGTGGGGACGGGTCTGTCACTGTATAACACTGGGGTACAGTACTGGTGGGGACGGGTCTGTCACTGTATAACACTGGGGTACAGTTCTGGTGGGGACGGGTCTGTCCCTGTATAACACTGGGGTACAGTACTGGTGGGGACGGGTCTGTCCCTGTATAACACTGGTGTACAGTACTGGTGGGGACGGGTCTATCACTGTATAACACTGGGGTACAGTACTGGTGGGGACGGGCCTGTCCCTGTATAACACTGGGGTACAGTACTGGTGGGGACGGGTCTGTCCCTGTATAACACTGGGGTACGGGACTGGTGGGGACGGGTCTGTCCCTGTATAACACTGGGGTACAGTACTGGTGGGGACGGGTCTGTCACTGTATAACACTGGGGTACAGTACTGGTGGGGACAGGTCTGTCCCTGTATAACACTGGGGTACAGTACGGGTAGGGACGGGTCTGTCCCTGTCTAACACTGGGGTACAGTACTGGTGGGGACAGGTCTGTCCCTGTATAACACTGGGGTACAGTACGGGTAGGGACGGGTCTGTCACTGTTTAACACAGGGGTACAGTACAGGTGGGGATGGGTCTGTCCCTGTATAACACTGGGGTACAGTACTGGTGGGGACGGGTCTGTCCCTGTATAACACTGGGGTACAGTACTGGTGGGGACCGCTATGTCGCTGTATAACACTGGGGTACAGTACTGGTGGGGACAGGTCTGTCCCTGTATAACACTGGGGTACAGTACTGGTGGGGATGGGTCTGTCCCCGTATAACACTGGGGTACAGTACTGGTGGGGACGGGTCTGTCACTGTATAACACTGAGGTACAGTACTGGTGTGGACGGGTCTATCCCTGTATAACACTGGGGTACAGTACTGGCGGGGACGGGTCTGTCCCTGTACAACACTGGGGTACAGTACTGGTGGGGACAGGTCTGTCCCTGTATATCACTGGGGTACAGTACTGGTGGGGACAGGTCTGTCACTGTGTAACACTGGGGTACAGTACTGGTGGGGACGGGTCTATCACTGTATAACACTGGGGTAGAGTACGGGTGGGGACGTGTCTGTCCCTGTATAACACTGGGGTAGAGTACGGGTGGGGACGGGTCTGTCCCTGTATTACACTGGGGTAGAGTACGGGTCGGGACGGGTCTGTCCCTGTATAACACTGGGGTACAGTACTGGTGGGGATGGGTTTGTCGCTGTATAACACTGGGGTACAGTACTGGTGGGGACGGGTATGTCGCTGTATACCACTGGGGTACAGTACTGATGGGGACGGGTTTGTCGCTGTATAACACTGGGGTACAGTACTGGTGGGGACGGGTCTGTTGCTGTATAACACTGGGGTACAGTACTGGTGGAGACGGGTCTGTCCCTGTATAACACTGGGGTAGAGTACGGGTGGGGACGGGTCTGTCCCTGTATAACACTGGGGTACATTACTGGTGGGGACAGGTCTGTCGCTGTAAAACCCTGGGTTACAGTACTGGTGGGGACAGGTCTGTCACTGTATAACACTGGGGTACAGTACTGGTGGGGACGGGTCTGTCCCTGTATAACACTGGGGTACAGTACTGGTGGGCACAGGTCTGTCCCTGTATAACACTGGGGTACAGTACTGGTGGGGACAGGTCTGTCGCTGTATAACACTGGGGTACAGTACTGGTGGGGTACAGTACTGTTGGGGACAGGTCTGTCGCTGTATAACACTGGGGTACAGTACTGGTGGGGACAGGTCTGTCACTGTATTACACTGGGGTACAGTACTGGTGGGGACGGGCCTGTCCCTGTATAACACTGGGGTACAGTACTGGTGGGGACAGGTCTGTCACTGTGTAACACTGGGGTACAGTACTGGTGGGGACGGGTCTGTCCCTGTATAACACTGGGGTACAGTACTGGTGGGGACGGGTCTGTCCCTGTATAACACTGGGGTACAGTACTGGTGGGGACGGGTCTGTCACTGTATAACACTGGGGTACAGTACTGGTGGGGACAGGTCTGTCACTGTATAACACAGGGGTACAGTACTGTTGGGGACGGGTCTGTCCCTGTATAACACTGGGGTTAGAGTACGGGTGGGGACGGGTCTGTCCCTGTATAACACTGGGGTACAGTACTGGTGGGGACGGGTATGTCGCTGTATAACACTGGGGTACAGTACTGGTGGGGACGGGTTTGTCGCTGTATAACACTGGGGTACAGTACTGGTGGGGACGGGTCTGTCCCTGTGTAACACTGGGGTACAGTACTGGTGGAGACGGGTCTGTCCCTGTATAACACTGGGGTAGAGTACGGGTGCGGACGGGTCTGTCCCTGTATAACACTGGGGTACAGTACTGGTGGGGACGGGTCTGTCCCTGTATAACACTGTGGTACAGTACTGGTGGGGACGGGCCTGTCCCTGTATAACACTGGGGTACAATACTGGTGGGGACAGGTCTGTCACTGTATTACACTGGGGTACAGTACTGGTGGAGACGGGTCTGTCACTATATAACACTGCGGTAGAGTACTGGTGGGGACGGGCCTGTCCCTGTATAACACTGGGGTACATTACTGGTGGGGACGGGTCTGTCCCTGTATAACACTGGGGTACAGTACTGGTGGGAATGGGTCTGTCCCTGTATAACACTGGGGTACAGTACTGGTGGGGACGGGTCTGTCCCTGTATAACACTGGGGTACAGTACTGGTGGGGATGGGTCTGTCAGTGTATAACACTGGAGTACAGTACTGGTGGGGACAGGTCTGTCCCTGTGTAACACTGGGGTACAGTACTGGTGGGGACGGGTCTGTCACTGTATAACACTGGGGTACAGTACTGGTGGGGTACAGTACTGTTGGGGACAGGTCTGTCGCTGTATAACACTGGGGTACAGTACTGGTGGGGTACAGTACTGTTGGGGAAAGGTCTGTCGCTGTATAACACTGGGGTACAGTACTGGTGGGGACAGGTCTGTCGCTGTATAACACTGGGGTACAGTACTGTTGGGGTACAGTACTGGTGGGGACAGGTCTGTCGCTGTATAACACTGGGGTACAGTACTGGTGGGGATGGGTTTGTCGCTGTATAACACTGGGGTACAGTACTGGTGGGGACGGGTATGTCGCTGTATACCACTGGGGTACAGTACTGATGGGGACGGGTTTGTCGCTGTATAACACTGGGGTACAGTACTGGTGGGGACGGGTCTGTTGCTGTATAACACTGGGGTACAGTACTGGTGGAGACGGGTCTGTCCCTGTATAACACTGGGGTAGAGTACGGGTGGGGACGGGTCTGTCCCTGTATAACACTGGGGTACAGTACTGGTGGGGACGGGTCTGTCACTGTATAACACTGGGGTACAGTACTGGTGGGGACAGGTCTGTCCCTGTATAACACTGGGGTACAGTACGGGTAGGGACGGGTCTGTCCCTGTCTAACACTGGGGTACAGTACTGGTGGGGACAGGTCTGTCCCTGTATAACACTGGGGTACAGTACGGGTAGGGACGGGTCTGTCACTGTTTAACACAGGGGTACAGTACAGGTGGGGATGGGTCTGTCCCTGTATAACACTGGGGTACAGTACTGGTGGGGACGGGTCTGTCCCTGTATAACACTGGGGTACAGTACTGGTGGGGACCGCTATGTCGCTGTATAACACTGGGGTACAGTACTGGTGGGGACAGGTCTGTCCCTGTATAACACTGGGGTACAGTACTGGTGGGGATGGGTCTGTCCCCGTATAACACTGGGGTACAGTACTGGTGGGGACGGGTCTGTCACTGTATAACACTGAGGTACAGTACTGGTGTGGACGGGTCTATCCCTGTATAACACTGGGGTACAGTACTGGCGGGGACGGGTCTGTCCCTGTACAACACTGGGGTACAGTACTGGTGGGGACAGGTCTGTCCCTGTATATCACTGGGGTACAGTACTGGTGGGGACAGGTCTGTCACTGTGTAACACTGGGGTACAGTACTGGTGGGGACGGGTCTATCACTGTATAACACTGGGGTAGAGTACGGGTGGGGACGTGTCTGTCCCTGTATAACACTGGGGTAGAGTACGGGTGGGGACGGGTCTGTCCCTGTATTACACTGGGGTAGAGTACGGGTCGGGACGGGTCTGTCCCTGTATAACACTGGGGTACAGTACTGGTGGGGATGGGTTTGTCGCTGTATAACACTGGGGTACAGTACTGGTGGGGACGGGTATGTCGCTGTATACCACTGGGGTACAGTACTGATGGGGACGGGTTTGTCGCTGTATAACACTGGGGTACAGTACTGGTGGGGACGGGTCTGTTGCTGTATAACACTGGGGTACAGTACTGGTGGAGACGGGTCTGTCCCTGTATAACACTGGGGTAGAGTACGGGTGGGGACGGGTCTGTCCCTGTATAACACTGGGGTACATTACTGGTGGGGACAGGTCTGTCGCTGTAAAACCCTGGGTTACAGTACTGGTGGGGACAGGTCTGTCACTGTATAACACTGGGGTACAGTACTGGTGGGGACGGGTCTGTCCCTGTATAACACTGGGGTACAGTACTGGTGGGCACAGGTCTGTCCCTGTATAACACTGGGGTACAGTACTGGTGGGGACAGGTCTGTCGCTGTATAACACTGGGGTACAGTACTGGTGGGGTACAGTACTGTTGGGGACAGGTCTGTCGCTGTATAACACTGGGGTACAGTACTGGTGGGGACAGGTCTGTCACTGTATTACACTGGGGTACAGTACTGGTGGGGACGGGCCTGTCCCTGTATAACACTGGGGTACAGTACTGGTGGGGACAGGTCTGTCACTGTGTAACACTGGGGTACAGTACTGGTGGGGACGGGTCTGTCCCTGTATAACACTGGGGTACAGTACTGGTGGGGACGGGTCTGTCCCTGTATAACACTGGGGTACAGTACTGGTGGGGACGGGTCTGTCACTGTATAACACTGGGGTACAGTACTGGTGGGGACAGGTCTGTCACTGTATAACACAGGGGTACAGTACTGTTGGGGACGGGTCTGTCCCTGTATAACACTGGGGTTAGAGTACGGGTGGGGACGGGTCTGTCCCTGTATAACACTGGGGTACAGTACTGGTGGGGACGGGTATGTCGCTGTATAACACTGGGGTACAGTACTGGTGGGGACGGGTTTGTCGCTGTATAACACTGGGGTACAGTACTGGTGGGGACGGGTCTGTCCCTGTGTAACACTGGGGTACAGTACTGGTGGAGACGGGTCTGTCCCTGTATAACACTGGGGTAGAGTACGGGTGCGGACGGGTCTGTCCCTGTATAACACTGGGGTACAGTACTGGTGGGGACGGGTCTGTCCCTGTATAACACTGTGGTACAGTACTGGTGGGGACGGGCCTGTCCCTGTATAACACTGGGGTACAATACTGGTGGGGACAGGTCTGTCACTGTATTACACTGGGGTACAGTACTGGTGGAGACGGGTCTGTCACTATATAACACTGCGGTAGAGTACTGGTGGGGACGGGCCTGTCCCTGTATAACACTGGGGTACATTACTGGTGGGGACGGGTCTGTCCCTGTATAACACTGGGGTACAGTACTGGTGGGAATGGGTCTGTCCCTGTATAACACTGGGGTACAGTACTGGTGGGGACGGGTCTGTCCCTGTATAACACTGGGGTACAGTACTGGTGGGGATGGGTCTGTCAGTGTATAACACTGGAGTACAGTACTGGTGGGGACAGGTCTGTCCCTGTGTAACACTGGGGTACAGTACTGGTGGGGACGGGTCTGTCACTGTATAACACTGGGGTACAGTACTGGTGGGGTACAGTACTGTTGGGGACAGGTCTGTCGCTGTATAACACTGGGGTACAGTACTGGTGGGGTACAGTACTGTTGGGGAAAGGTCTGTCGCTGTATAACACTGGGGTACAGTACTGGTGGGGACAGGTCTGTCGCTGTATAACACTGGGGTACAGTACTGTTGGGGTACAGTACTGGTGGGGACAGGTCTGTCGCTGTATAACACTGGGGTACAGTACTGGTGGGGATGGGTTTGTCGCTGTATAACACTGGGGTACAGTACTGGTGGGGACGGGTATGTCGCTGTATACCACTGGGGTACAGTACTGATGGGGACGGGTTTGTCGCTGTATAACACTGGGGTACAGTACTGGTGGGGACGGGTCTGTTGCTGTATAACACTGGGGTACAGTACTGGTGGAGACGGGTCTGTCCCTGTATAACACTGGGGTAGAGTACGGGTGGGGACGGGTCTGTCCCTGTATAACACTGGGGTACAGTACTGGTGGGGACAGGTCTGTCGCTGTAAAACCCTGGGTTACAGTACTGGTGGGGACAGGTCTGTCACTGTATAACACTGGGGTACAGTACTGGTGGGGACGGGTCTGTCCCTGTATAACACTGGGGTACAGTACTGGTGGGCACAGGTCTGTCCCTGTATAACACTGGGGTACAGTACTGGTGGGGACAGGTCTGTCGCTGTATAACACTGGGGTACAGTACTGGTGGGGTACAGTACTGTTGGGGACAGGTCTGTCGCTGTATAACACTGGGGTACAGTACTGGTGGGGACAGGTCTGTCGCTGTATAACACTGGGGTACAGTACTGGTGGGGACAGGTCTGTCGCTGTATAACACTGGGGTACAGTACTGGTGGGGACGGGTCTGTCCCTGTATAACACTGGGGTACAGTACTGGTGGGGACAGGTCTGTCACTGTATAACACTGGGGTACAGTACTGGTGGGGACGGGTCTGTCACTGTATAACACTGCGGTAGAGTACTGGTGGGGACGGGCCTGTCGCTGTATAGCACTGGGGTACAGTACTGGTGGGGACGGGTCTGTCGCTGTATAACACTGGGGTACAGTACTGGTGGGGACGGGTCTGTCCCTGTGTAACACTGGGGTACAGTACTGGTGGGCACAGGTCTGTCCCAGTATAACACTGGGGTACAGTACTGGTGGGGATGGGTCTGTCCCTGTATAACACTGGGGTACCGTGCTGGTGGGGAAGGGTATGTCCTTGTATAACACAGGGATACAGTACTGGTGGGGACAGGTATGTCCCTGTATAACACTGGGGTACAGTACTGGTGGGGACAGGTATGTCCCTGTATAACACTGGGGTACAGTACTGGTGGGGACAGGTCAGTCCCTGTATAACACTGGGGTACAGTACTGGTGGGGACAGGTCTGTCGCTGTATAACACTGGGGTACAGTACTGGAGTGGACGGTTCTGTCCCGGTATAACACTGGGGTACAGTACTGGTGGGGACGGGTCTGTCACTGTATAACACTGGTGTACAGTACTGGTGGGGACGGGTCTGTCGCTGTATAACACTGGGGTACAGTACTGGTGGGGACGGGTCTGTCCCTGTATAACACTGGGGTACAGTACTGGTGGGGACGGGTCTGTCCCTGTATAACACTGGGGTACAGTACTGGTGGGGATGGGTCTGTCGCTGTATAACACTGAGGTACAGTACTGGTGTGGACGGGTATGTCCCTGTATAACAGTGGGGTACAGTACTGGTGGGGACGGGTATGTCACTGTATAACACTGGGGTTCAGTACTGGTGGGGGCGGGTCTGTCCCTGTATCACACTGGGGTACAGTATTGGTGGGGACGGGTCTGTCCCTGTATAACACCGGGGTACAGTACTGGTGGGGACGGGTCTGTCCCTGTATAACACTGGGGTACAGTACTGGTGGGGACAGGTCTGTCCCTGTATAACACTGGGGTACAGTACTGGTGGGGACAGGTCTGTCGCTGTATAACACTGGGGTACAGTACTGGTGGGGACGGGTCTGTCCCTGTATAACACTGGTGTACAGTACTGGTGGGGACGGGTCTATCACTGTATAACACTGGGGTACAGTACTGGTGGGGACGGGTCTGTCACTGTATAACACTGGGGTACAGTACTGGTGGGGACGGGTCTGTCACTGTATAACACTGGGGTACAGTACTGGTGGGGACGGGTCTGTCCCTGTATAACACTGGGGTACAGTACTGGTGGGGACGGGTCTGTCCCTGTATAACACTGGTGTACAGTACTGGTGGGGACGGGTCTATCACTGTATAACACTGGGGTACAGTACTGGTGGGGACGGGTCTGTCCCTGTATAACACTGGGGTACAGTACTGGTGGGGACGGGTCTGTCACTGTATAACACTGGGGTACAGTACTTGTGGGGATGGGTCTGTCCCTGTATAACACTGGGGTACAGTACTGGCGGGGACGGGTCTGTCCCTGTATTACACTGGGGTACAGTACTGGTGGGGACGGGTCTGTCCCTGTATAACACTGGGGTACAGTACTGGTGGGGACAGGTATGGCCCTCTATAACACTGGGGTACAGTACTAGTGGGGACGGGTCTGTCACTGTATAACACTGGGGTACAGGACTGGTGGGGACGGGTCTGTCCCTGTATAACACTGGGGTACAGTACTGGTGGGGACGGGTCTGTCCCTGCATAACACTGGGGTACGGGACAGGTGGGGACGGGTCTGTCCCTGTATAACACTGGGGTACAGTACTGGTGGGGACGGGTCTGTCACTGTATAACACTGGGGTACGGGACTGGTGGGGACGGGTCTGTCCCTGTATAACACTGGGGTACAGTACTGGTGGGGACAGGTCTGTCCCTGTATAACACTGGGGTACAGTACTGGTGGGGACAGGTCTGTCCCTGTATAACACTGGGGTACAGTACTGGTGGGGACAGGTCTGTCCCTGTATAACACTGGGGTACAGTACTGGTCGGGACGGGTCTGTCCCTGTATAACACTGGAGTACAGTACTGGTGGGGACAGGTCTGTCCCTGTATAACACTGGGGTACAGTACTGGTGGGGACGGGTCTGTCCCTGTATAACACTGGGGTACAGTACTGGTGGGGACAGGTATGGCCCTCTATAACACTGGGGTACAGTACTAGTGGGGACGGGTCTGTCACTGTATAACACTGGGGTACAGGACTGGTGGGGACGGGTCTGTCCCTGTATAACACTGGGGTACAGTACTGGTGGGGACAGGTCTGTCCCTGTATAACACTGGGGTACAGTACTGGTGGGGATGGGTCTGTCCCTGTATAACACTGGGGTACAGTACTGGTGGGGACGGGTCTGTCACTGTATAACACTGGGGTACAGTACTGGTGTGGACGGGTCTATCCCTGTATAACACTGGGGTACAGTACTGGCGGGGACGGGTCTGTCCCTGTACAACACTGGGGTACAGTACTGGTGGGGACAGGTCTGTCCCTGTGTATCACTGGGGTACAGTACTGGTGGGGACAGGTCTGTCACTGTGTAACACTGGGGTACAGTACTGGTGGGGACGGGTCTGTCCCTGTATAACACTGGGGTAGAGTACGGGTGGGGACGGGTCTGTCCCTGTATAACACTGGGGTAGAGTACGGGTGGGGACGGGTCTGTCCCTGTATAACACTGGGGTAGAGTACGGGTGGGGACGGGTCTGTCCCTGTATTACACTGGGGTAGAGTACGGGTCGGGACGGGTCTGTCCCTGTATAACACTGGGGTACAGTACTGGTGGGGATGGGTTTGTCGCTGTATAACACTGGGGTACAGTACTGGTGGGGACGGGTATGTCGCTGTATAACACTGGGGTACAGTACTGATGGGGACGGGTTTGTCGCTGTGTAACACTGGGGTACAGTACTGGTGGGGACGGGTCTGTTGCTGTATAACACTGGGGTACAGTACTGGTGGAGACGGGTCTGTCCCTGTATAACACTGGGGTAGAGTACGGGTGGGGACGGGTCTGTCCCTGTATAACACTGGGGTACATTACTGGTGGGGACAGGTCTGTCGCTGTAAAACCCTGGGTTACAGTACTGGTGGGGACAGGTCTGTCACTGTATAACACTGGGGTACAGTACTGGTGGGGACGGGTCTGTCCCTGTATAACACTGGGGTACAGTACTGGTGGGCACAGGTCTGTCCCTGTATAACACTGGGGTACAGTACTGGTGGGGACAGGTCTGTCGCTGTATAACACTGGGGTACAGTACTGGTGGGGTACAGTACTGTTGGGGACAGGTCTGTCGCTGTATAACACTGGGGTACAGTACTGGTGGGGACAGGTCTGTCACTGTATTACACTGGGGTACAGTACTGGTGGGGACGGGCCTGTCCCTGTATAACACTGGGGTACAGTACTGGTGGGGACAGGTCTGTCACTGTGTAACACTGGGGTACAGTACTGGTGGGGACGGGTCTGTCCCTGTATAACACTGGGGTACAGTACTGGTGGGGACGGGTCTGTCCCTGTATAACACTGGGGTACAGTACTGGTGGGGACGGGTCTGTCACTGTATAACACTGGGGTACAGTACTGGTGGGGACAGGTCTGTCACTGTATAACACAGGGGTACAGTACAGGGGGGGACGGGTCTGTCCCTGTATAACACTGGGGTTAGAGTACGGGTGGGGACGGGTCTGTCCCTGTATAACACTGGGGTACAGTACTGGTGGGGACGGGTATGTCGCTGTATAACACTGGGGTACAGTACTGGTGGGGACGGGTTTGTCGCTGTATAACACTGGGGTACAGTACTGGTGGGGACGGGTCTGTCCCTGTGTAACACTGGGGTACAGTACTGGTGGAGACGGGTCTGTCCCTGTATAACACTGGGGTAGAGTACGGGTGCGGACGGGTCTGTCCCTGTATAACACTGGGGTACAGTACTGGTGGGGACGGGTCTGTCCCTGTATAACACTGTGGTACAGTACTGGTGGGGACGGGCCTGTCCCTGTATAACACTGGGGTACAATACTGGTGGGGACAGGTCTGTCACTGTATTACACTGGGGTACAGTACTGGTGGGGACGGGTCTGTCACTATATAACACTGCGGTAGAGTACTGGTGGGGACGGGCCTGTCCCTGTATAACACTGGGGTACATTACTGGTGGGGACGGGTCTGTCCCTGTATAACACTGGGGTACAGTACTGGTGGGAATGGGTCTGTCCCTGTATAACACTGGGGTACAGTACTGGTGGGGACGGGTCTGTCCCTGTATAACACTGGGGTACAGTACTGGTGGGGATGGGTCTGTCAGTGTATAACACTGGAGTACAGTACTGGTGGGGACAGGTCTGTCCCTGTGTAACACTGGGGTACAGTACTGGTGGGGACGGGTCTGTCACTGTATAACACTGGGGTACAGTACTGGTGGGGTACAGTACTGTTGGGGACAGGTCTGTCGCTGTATAACACTGGGGTACAGTACTGGTGGGGACAGGTCTGTCGCTGTATAACACTGGGGTACAGTACTGGTGGGGTACAGTACTGTTGGGGACAGGTCTGTCGCTGTATAACACTGGGGTACAGTACTGGTGGGGACAGGTCTGTCGCTGTATAACACTGGGGTACAGTACTGTTGGGGACAGGTCTGTCGCTGTATAACACTGGGGTACAGTACTGGTGGGGACGGGTCTGTCCCTGTATAACACTGGGGTACAGTACTGGTGGGGACAGGTCTGTCACTGTGTAACACTGGGGTACAGTACTGGTGGGCACAGGTCTGTCCCAGTATAACACTGGGGTACAGTACTGGTGGGGATGGGTCTGTCCCTGTATAACACTGGGGTACCGTGCTGGTGGGGAAGGGTATGTCCTTGTATAACACAGGGATACAGTACTGGTGGGGACAGGTATGTCCCTGTATAACACTGGGGTACAGTACTGGTGGGGACAGGTATGTCCCTGTATAACACTGGGGTACAGTACTGGAGTGGACGGTTCTGTCCCGGTATAACACTGGGGTACAGTACTGGTGGGGACGGGTCTGTCGCTGTATAACACTGGGGTACAGTACTGGTGGGGACGGGTCTGTCCCTGTATAACACTGGGGTACAGTACTGGTGGGGACGGGTCTGTCCCTGTATAACACTGGGGTACAGTACTGGTGGGGATGGGTCTGTCGCTGTATAACACTGAGGTACAGTACTGGTGTGGACGGGTATGTCCCTGTATAACAGTGGGGTACAGTACTGGTGGGGACGGGTCTGTCACTGTATAACACTGGGGTACAGTACTGGTGGGGACGGGTATGTCACTGTATAACACTGGGGTTCAGTACTGGTGGGGGCGGGTCTGTCCCTGTATCACACTGGGGTACAGTACTGGTGGGGACGGGTCTGTCCCTGTATAACACTGGGATACAGTACTGGTGGGGACGGGTCTGTCCCTGTATAACACTGGGGTACAGTACTGGTGGGGACTGGTCTGTCCCTGTATAACACTGGGGTACAGTACTGGTGGGGACGGGTCTGTCCCTGTATAACACTGGGGTACAGTACTGGTGGGGACGGGTCTGTCCCTGTATAACACTGGTGTACAGTACTGGTGGGGACGGGTCTATCACTGTATAACACTGGGGTACAGTACTGGTGGGGACGGGTCTGTCACTGTATAACACTGGCGTACAGTACTGGTGGGGACGGGTCTGTCACTGTATAACACTGGGGTACAGTACTGGTGGGGACGGGTCTGTCCCTGTATAAAACTGGGGTACAGTACTGGTGGGGACGGGTCTGTCCCTGTATAACACTGGTGTACAGTACTGGTGGGGACGGGTCTATCACTGTATAACACTGGGGTACAGTACTGGTGGGGACGGGTCTGTCCCTGTATAACACTGGGGTACAGTACTGGTGGGGACGGGTCTGTCACTGTATAACACTGGGGTACAGTACTTGTGGGGATGGGTCTGTCCCTGTATAACACTGGGGTACAGTACTGGCGGGGACGGGTCTGTCCCTGTATTACACTGGGGTACAGTTCTGGTGGGGACGGGTCTGTCCCTGTATAACACTGGGGTACAGTACTGGTGGGGACAGGTATGGCCCTCTATAACACTGGGGTACAGTACTAGTGGGGACGGGTCTGTCACTGTTTAACACTGGGGTACAGGACTGGTGGGGACGGGTCTGTCCCTGTATAACACTGGGGTACAGTACTGGTGGGGACGGGTCTGTCCCTGTATAACACTGGGGTACAGTACTGGTGGGGACGGGTCTGTCCCTGTATAACACTGGGGTACGGGACTGGTGGGGACGGGTCTGTCCCTCTATAACACTGGGGTACAGTACTGGTGGGGACGGGTCTGTCACTGTATAACACTGGGGTACGGGACTGGTGGGGACGGGTCTGTCCCTGTATAACACTGGGGTACAGTACTGGTGGGGACAGGTCTGTCCCTGTATAACACTGGGGTACAGTACTGGTGGGGACGGGTCTGTCCCTGTATAACACTGGGGTACAGTACTGGTGGGGACAGGTCTGTCCCTGTATAACACTGGGGTACAGTACTGGTCGGGACGGGTCTGTCCCTGTATAACACTGGAGTACAGTACTGGTGGGGACAGGTCTGTCCCTGTATAACACTGGGGTACAGTACTGGTGGGGACGGGTCTGTCCCTGTATAACACTCGGGTACAGTACTGGTGGGGACAGGTATGGCCCTCTATAACACTGGGGTACAGTACTAGTGGGGACGGGTCTGTCACTGTATAACACTGGGGTACAGGACTGGTGGGGACGGGTCTGTCCCTGTATAACACTGGGGTACAGTACTGGTGGGGACGGGTCTGTCCCTGTATAACACTGGGGTACAGTACTGGTGGGGACGGGTCTGTCCCTGTATAACCCTGGGATACAGTACTGGTGGGGACAGGTCTGTCCCTGTATAACACTGGGGTACAGTACTGGTGGGGACGGGTCTGTCCCTGTATAACACTGGAGTACAGTACTGGTGGGGACAGGTCTGTCCCTGTATAACACTGGGGTACAGTACTGGTGGGGACAGGTATGGCCCTCTATAACACTGGGGTACAGTACTAGTGGGGACGGGTCTGTCACTGTATAACACTGGGGTACAGGACTGGTGGGGACGGGTCTGTCCCTGTATAACACTGGGGTACAGTACTGGTGGGGACGGGTCTGTCCCTGTATAACACTGGGGTACAGTACTGGTGGGGACGGGTCTGTCCCTGTATAACCCTGGGATACAGTACTGGTGGGGACAGGTCTGTCCCTGTATAACACTGGGGTACAGTACTGGTGGGGACGGGTCTGTCCCTGTGTAACACTGGAGTACAGTACTGGTGGGGACAGGTCTGTCCCTGTTTAACACTGGGGTAAAGTACTGGTGGCGACGGGTATGTCGCTGTATAACACTGGGGTACAGTACTGGTGTGGACGGTTCTGTCCCTGTATAACACTGGGGTACAGTTCTGGTGGGGACGGGTCTGTCGCTGTATAACACTGGGGTACAGTACTGGTGGGGACGGGTCTGTCGCTGTATAACACTGGGGTACAGTACTGGTGGGGACGGGTCTGTCCCTGTATAACACTGGGGTACAGTACTGGTGGGGATGGGTCTGTCGCTGTATAACACTGAGGTACAGTACTGGTGTGGACGGGTATGTCCCTGTATAACACTGAGGTACAGTACTGGTGGGGATGGGTCTGTCGCTGTATAACACTGGGGTACAGTACTGGTGGGTACAGGTATGTCACTGTATAACACTGGGGTAAAGTACTGGTGGGGATGGGTCTGTCCCTGTATAACACTGTGGTACGGTACTGGTGGGGACCGGTCTGTCCCTGTATTACACTGGGGTTCAGTACTGGTGGGGACGGGTCTGTCCCTGTTTAACACTGGGATAAAGTACTGGTGGGGACGGGTATGTCGCTGTATAACACTGGGGTACACTACTGGTGGGGACGGGTATGGCCCTCTATAACACTGGGGTACAGTACTGGTGGGGACAGTTATGTCCATGTATAACACTGGGGTACAGTTCTGGTGGGGACGGCTCTGTCACTGTATAACACTGGGGTACAGTACTGGTGGGGACGGGTCTGTCACTGTATAACACTGGGGTACAGTACTGGTGGGGACGGGTCTGTCCCTGTATCACACTGGGGGACAGTACTGGTGGGAATGGGACGGTCAGTGTATAGCGCTGGGGTACAGTACTGGTGGGGACGGGTCTATCCCTGTATAACACTGGGGTACAGTACTGGTGGGGACGGATCTGTCCCTGTATGACACTGGGGTGCAGTACTGGAGGGGACGGGTCTGTCCCTGTATAACACTGGGGTATAGTACTGGTGGGGACAGGGCTGTCCCTGTATAACACTGGGGTACAGTACTGGTGGGGACAGGGCTGTCCCTGTATAACACTGGGGTACAGTACTGGTGGGGACAGGTCTGTCCCTGTATAACACTGGGGCACAGTACTGGTGGGGACGGGTATGTCCCTGTATAACTCTGGGGTACAGTATTGGTGGGGACGGGTCTGTCCCTGTATAACACTGGGGTACAGTACTGGTGGGGACAGGTCTGTCACTGTATAACCCTGGGATACAGTACTGGTGGGGACGGGTCTGTCCCTGTATAACACTGGGGTACAGTACTGGTGGGGACGGGTCTGTCCCTGTATAACACTGGGGTACAGTACTGGTGGGGACGGGTATGTCCCTGTATAACTCTGGGGTTCAGTACTGGTGGGGACAGGTCTGTAACTGTATAACCCTGGGATACAGTACTGGTGGGGACGGGTCTGTCCCTGTATAACACTGGGGTACAGTACGGGTAGGGACGGGTCTGTCCCTGTATAACACTGGGGTACAGTACTGGTGGGGACAGGTCTGTCACTGTATAACACTGGGGTACAGTACTGGTGGGGACGGGTCTGTCCCTGTATAACACTGGGGTACAGTACTGGTGGGGAGAGGTTTGTCGCTGTATAACACTGGGGTACAGTACTGGTGGGGACAGGTCTGTCACTGTATAACACTGGGGTACAGTACTGGTGGGGACGGGTCTGTCCCTGTATAACACTGGGGTACAGTACTGGTGGGGACGGGTCTGTCGCTGTATAACACTGGGGTATAGTACGGGTGGGGACGGTACTATCCCTGTATAACACTGGGGTACAGTACTGGTGGGGACGGGTCTGTCCCTGTATAACACTGGGGTACAGTACTGGTGGGGACGGGTCTGTCCCTGTATAACCCTGGGGTACAGTACTGGTGGGGACGGGTCTGTCACTGTATAACACTGGGGTATAGTACGGGTGGGGATGGGTCCGTCCCTGTCGAACACTGGGGTACAGTACGGGTAGGGACGGGTCTGTCACTGTATAACACTGGGGTATAGTATGGGTGGGGACGGGTCTGTCCCTGTCTAACAATGGGGTACAGTACGGGTAGGGACGGGTCTGTCCCTGTATAACACTGGGGTACAGTACTGGTGGGGACGGGTCTGTCACTGTATAACACTGGGGTACAGTACTGGTGGGGACAGGTCTGTCACTGTATAACACAGGGGTACAGTACATGTGGGGACGGGTCTGTCCCTGTATAACACTGGGGTTCAGTACTGGTGGGGACGGGTCTGTCCCTGTATAACGCTGGGGTACAGTACTGGTGGGGACGGGTCTGTCGCTGTATAACACTGGGGTACAGTACTGGTGGGGATGGGTCTGTCCCTGTATAACACTGGGGTACGGTACTGGTGGAGACGGGTCTGTCCCTGTATAACACTGGGGTAGAGTACGGGTGGGGACGGGTCTGCCCCTGTATAACACTGGGGTACAGTACTGGTGGGGACAGGTCTGTCGCTGTAAAACCCTGGGTTACAGTTCTGGTGGGGACGGGTCTGTCCCTGTATAACACTGGGGTACAGTACTGGTGGGGACCGGTCTGTCCCTGTATTACACTGGGGTTCAGTACTGGTGGGGACGGGTCTGTCCCTGTTTAACACTGGGGTACAGTACTGGTGGGGACGGGTCTGTCCCTGTATAACACTGGGGTACAGTTCTGGTGGGGACGGGTCTGTCCCTGTATAACACTGGGGTACAGTACTGGTGGGGATGGGACGGTCAGTGTATAGCGCTGGGGTACAGTACTGGTGGGGACGGGTCTGTCCCTGTATAACACTGGGGTACAGTACTGGTGGGGACGGATCTGTCCCTGTATGACACTGGGGTGCAGTACTGGAGGGGACGGGTCTGTCCCTGTATAACACTGGGGTACAGTACTGGTGGGGACAGGTCTGCCCTGTATAACACTGGGGTACAGTACTGGTGGGGACAGGTCTGTCCCTGTGTAACACTGGGGTACAGTACTGGTGGGGACAGGTCTGTCCCTGTATAACACTGGGGTACAGTACTGGTGGGGACAGGTCTGTCCCTGTATAACACTGGGGTACAGTACTGGTGGGGACAGGTCTGTCACTGTATAACACTGGGGTACAGTACTGGTGGGGACGGGTATGTCCCTGTATAACTCTGGGGTTCAGTACTGGTGGGGACAGGTCTGTCCCTGTATAACACTGGGGTACAGTACTGGTGGGGACGGGTCTGTCCCTGTATAACACTGGGGTACAGTACTGGTGGGGACGGGTCTGTCCCTGTATAACACTGGGATACAGTTCTAGTGGGGACGGGTATGTCCCTGTATAACACTGGGGTACAGTACTGGTGGGGACGGGTCTGTCCCTGTATAACACTGGCGTACAGTACTGGTGGGGACGGGTATGTCCCTGTATAACACTGGGGTACAGTACTGGTGGGGACGGGTCTGTCCCTGTATAACACTGGGGTACAGTACTGGTGGGGACGGGTCTGTCACTGTATAACACTGGGGTACAGTACTGGTGGGGACGGGTCTGTCCCTGTATAACACTGGGGTACAGTACTGGTGGGGACGGGTCTGTCACTGTATAACACTGGGATACAGTACTGGTGGGGACGGGTCTGTCCCTGTATAACACTGGGTACAGTACGGGTAGGGACGGGTCTGTCCCTGTATAACACTGGGGTACAGTACTGGTGGGGACAGGTCTGTCACTGTATAACACTGGGGTACAGTACTGGTGGGTACCGGTCTGTCCCTGTATAACACTGGGGTAGAGAACGGGTGGGGACGGGTCTGTCCCTGTCTAACACTGGGGTACAGTACTGGTGGGGACGGGTCTGTCACTGTAAAACACTGGGGTATAGTACGGGTGGGGACGGTACTGTCCCTGTATAACACTGGGGTACAGTACTGGTGGGGACGGGTCTGTCCCTGTATAACACTGGGGTACAGTACTGGTGGGGACGGGTCTGTCCCTGTATAACACTGGGGTACAGTACTCGTGGGGACGCGTCTGTCACTGTATAACACTGGGGTATAGTACGGGGGGGGATGGGTCTGTCCCTGTCTAACACTGGGGGACAGTACGGGTAGGGACGGGTCTGTCCCTGTATAACACTGGGGTACAGGACTGGTGGGGATGGGTCTGTCACTGTATAACACTGGGGTATAGTACGGGTGGGGACGGGTCTGTCCCTGTCTAACACTGGGGTACAGTACGGGTAGGGACGGGTCTGTCCCTGTATAACACTGGGGTACAGTACTGGTGGGGACTGGTCTGTCACTGTATAACACTGGGGTACAGTACTGGTGGGGACAGGTCTGTCCCTGTATAACACTGGCGTACAGTACTGGTGGGGACGGAACTCTCCCTGTATAATACTGGGGTGCACTACTGGTGGGGACGGGTCTGTCCCTGTATAACACTGGGGTACAGTACTGGTGGGGACGGGTCTGTCCCTGTATAACACTGGGGTACAGTACTCGTGGCGACGGGTCTGTCACTGTATAACACTGGGGTATAGTACGGGGGGGGATGGGTCTGTCCCTGTCTAACACTGGGGTACAGTATGGGTAGGGACGGGTCTGTCCCTGTATAACACTGGGGTACAGTACTGGTGGGGATGGGTCTGTCACTGTATAACACTGGGGTATAGTACGGGTGGGGACGGGTCTGTCCCTGTCTAACACTGGGGTACAGTACGGGTAGGGACGGGTCTGTCCCTGTATAACACTGGGGTACAGTACTGGTGGGGACTGGTCTGTCACTGTATAACACTGGGGTACAGTACTGGTGGGGACAGGACTGTCCCTGTATAACACTGGCGTACAGTACTGGTGGGGACGGAACTCTCCCCGTATAATACTGGGGTGCACTACTGGTGGGGACGGGTCTGTCCCTGTATAACACTGGGGTACAGTACTGGTGGGGACGGGTCTGTCCCTGCATAACACTGGGGTACAGTACTGGTGGGGACGGGTCTGTCCCTGTATAACACTGGGTTCCAGTACTGGTGGGGACGGGTCTGTCCCTTTATAACACTGCGGCACAGTACTGGTGGGGATGGGTCTGTCCCTGTATAACACTGGGGTACAGTACTGGTAGGGACTGGTCTGTCCCTGTATAACACTGGGGTACAGTACTGGTGGGGACGGGTCTGTCGCTGTATAACACTGGGATACAGTACTGGTGAGGACGGGTATGTCCCTGTATAACACTGGGGTACAGTACTGGTGGGGACAGGTCTGTCCCTGTATATCACTGGGCACAGTACTAGTGGGGATGGGTCTGTCCCTGTATAACACGGGGGTACAGTTCTGGTGGGGACAGGTCTGTCCCTGTATATCACTGGGCACAGTACTGGTGGGGATGGGTCTGTCGCTGTATAACACTGGGATACAGGACTGGCGGGGACAGGTCTGTCCCTGTATAACACTGGGGTACAGTGCTGGTGAGGACAGGTCTGTCCCTGTATAACACTGGGGTACAGTACTGGTGGGGACGGGTCTGTCGCTGTATAACACTGGGGTACAGTACTGGTGGGGACAGGTCTGTCCCTGTATATCACTGGGGTACAGTACTGGTGGGGATGGGTCTGTCCATGTATAACACTGGGGTACAGTACTGGTGGGGACAGGTCTGTCCCTGTATAACACTGGGATACAGTACTGGTGGGGACAGGTCTGTCCCTGTATATCACTGGGGTACTGTACTGGTGGGGATGGGTCTGTCCATGTATAACACTGGGGTACAGTACTGGTGAGGACGGGTATGTCCCTGTATAACACGGGGGTACAGTACTGGTGGGGATGGGTCTGTCCCTGTATAACACTGGGGCACAGTCCTGGTGGGGACGGGTCTGTCACTGTATAACACTGGGGTACAGTACTGGTGAGATGGGTCTGTCCCTGTATAACACTGGCGTACAGTACTGGTGGGGACGGAACTCTCCCTGTATAATACTGGGGTGCACTACTGGTGGGGACGGGTCTGTCCCTGTATAACACTGGGGTACAGTACTGGTGGGGACAGGTCTGTCCCTATATAACACTGGGGTACAGTACTGGTGGGGACGGGTCTGTCCCTGCATTACACTGGGGTACAGTACTGGTGGGGACGGGTCTGTCCCTGTATAACACTGGGTTCCAGTACTGGTGGGGACGGGTCTGTCCCTTTATAACACTGCGGCACAGTACTGGTGGGGATGGGTCTGTCCCTGTATAACACTGGGGTACAGTACTGGTGGGGATGGGTCTGTCCCTTTATAACACTGGGGTACAGTATTGGTGGGGAGGGGTCTGTCTCTGTATAACACTGGGGTAGAGTACTGGTGGGGACGGGTTTGTCCCTGTATAACACTGGGGTACAGTACTGGTGAGGACAGGTCTGTCACTGTATAACACTGGGGTACAGTACTGGTGGGGACGGGTCTGTCGCTGTATAACACTGGGGTACAGTACTGGTGGGGACAGGTCTGTCCCTGTATATCACTGGGGTACAGTACTGGTCGGAATGGGTCTGTCCATGTATAACACTGGGGTACAGTACTGGTGGGGACAGGTCTGTCCCTGTATAACACTGGGATACAGTACTGGTGGGGACAGGTCTGTCCCTGTATATCACTGGGGTACTGTACTGGTGGGGATGGGTCTGTCCATGTATAACACTGGGGTACAGTACTGGTGAGGACGGGTATGTCCCTGTATAACACTGGGGTACAGTACTGGTGGGGATGGGTCTGTCCCTGTATAACACTGGGGCACAGTCCTGGTGGGGACGGGTCTGTCACTGTATAACACTGGGGTACAGTACTGGTGAGATGGGTCTGTCCCTGTATAACACTGGGGTACAGTACTGGTGGGGACGGGTCTGTCCCTGCATAACACTGGGGTACAGTACTGGTGGGGATGGGTCTGTCCCTGTATAACACTGGGGTACAGTACTGGTGGGGACGGGTCTGTCCCTGTGTAACACTGAGGTACAGTACTGGTGGGGACGGGTCTGTCCCTGTATAACACTGGGTTCCAGTACTGGTGGGGACGGGTCTGTCCCTTTATAACACTGCGGCACAGTACTGGTGGGGATGGGTCTGTCCCTGTATAACACTGGGGTACAGTACTGGTGGGGCAGGTCTGTCCCTGTATAACACTGGGGTACAGTACTGGTGGGGATGGGTCTGTCCCTTTATAACACTGGGGTACAGTATTGGTGGGGAGGGGTCTGTCTCTGTATAACACTGGGTTAGAGTACTGGTGGGGACGGGTATGTCCCTGTATAACACTGGGGTACAGTACTGGTGGGGACGGGTATGTCCCTGTATAACACTGGGGTACAGTACTGGTGGGGACGGTTCTGTCCCAGTATAACACTGGGGTACAGTACTGGTGGGGATGGGTCTGTCGCTGCATAACACTGGGGTACAGTACTGGTGGGGACGGGTCTGTCCCTGCATAACACTGGGGTCCAGTACTGGTGGGGACGGGTCTGTCCCTTTATAACACTGGGGTACAGTACTGGTGAGGACGGGTCTGTCCCTGTATAACACTGGGGTACAGTACTGGTGGGGACGGGTCTGTCCCTGTATAACACTGGGGTCCAGTACTCGTGGGGACGGGTCTGTCCCTTTATAACACTGCGGCACAGTACTGGTGGGGACGGGTCTGTCCCTGTATAACACTGGGGTACAGTACTGGTGGGGACAGGTCTGTCCCTGTATAACACTGGGGTACCGTACTGGTGTGGACGGGTCTGTCACTGTATAACACTGGGGTACAGTACTGGTGTGGACGGGTCTGTCCCTGTATAACACTGGGGTACCGTACTGGTGGGGATGGGTCTGTCCCTATATAACACTGGGGTACAGTACTGGTGGGGATGGGTCTGTCCCTATATAACACTGGGATACAGTACTGGTGGGGACGGGTCTGTCCCTGTATAACACTGGGGTACAGTACTGGTGGGGACGGGTCTGTCCCTGTATAACACTGGGGTACAGTACTGTTGGGGACGGGTCTGTCCCTGTATAACACTGGGGTACAGTACTGGTGGGGACGGGTCTGTCCCTGTATAACACTGGGGTACAGTACTGGTGGGGATGGGTCTGTCCCTATATAACACTGGGGTACAGTATTGGTGGGGAGGGGTCTGTCTCTGTATAACACTGGGGTAGAGTACTGGTGGGGCAGGTCTGCCCCTGTATAACACTGGGGTACAGTACTGGTGGGGACGGGTCTGTCCCTGTATAACACTGGGGTACCGTACTGGTGGGGACGGGTCTGTCCCTATATAACACTGGGGTACAGTACAGGTGGGGATGGGTCTGTCGCTGTATAACACTGGGACACAGTACTGGTGGGGACGGGTCTGTCCCTGTATAACACTGGGGTACAGTACTGGTGGGGACAGGTCTGTCCCTGTATAACACTGGGGTACAGTACTGGTGGGGATGGGTCTGTCGCTGTATAACACTGGGGTACAGTACTGGTGAGGACGGGTCTGTCCCTGTATAACACTGGGGTACAGTCCTGGTGGGGACGGGTATGTCCCTGTATAACGCTGGGGTACAGTACTGGTGGGGATGGGTCTGTCCCTGTATAACACTGGGGTACAGTACTGGTGGGGACGGGTCTGTCCCTGTATAAGATTGGGGTACAGTACTGGTGGGGACGGGTCTGTCCCTGTATAACACTGGGGTACAGTACTGGTGGGGACGGGTCTGTCCCTGTATAACACTGGGGTACAGTACTGGTGGGGATGGGTCTGTCCCTGTATAACACTGGGGTACAGTACTGGTGGGGAGGGGTCTGTCTCTGTATAACACTTGGGTAGAGTACTGGTGGGGACGGGTATGTCCCTGTATAACACTGGGGTACAGTACTGGTGGGGACGGGTATGTCCCTGTATAACACTGGGGTACAGTACTGGTGGGGACGGTTCTGTCCCTGTATAACACTGGGGTACAGTACTGGTGGGGATGGGTCTGTCGCTGCATAACACTGGGGTACAGTACTGGTGGGGACGGGTCTGTCCCTGCATAACACTGGGGTACAGTACTGGTGGGGACGGGTCTGTCCCTGTATAACACTGGGGTCCAGTACTGGTGGGGACGGGTCTGTCCCTTTATAACACTGCGGCACAGTACTGGTGGGGAGGGGTCTGTCCCTGTATAACACTGGTGTACAGTACTGGTGTGGACGGGTCTGTCACTGTATAACACTGGGGTACAGTACTGGTGGGGACAGGTCTGTCCCTGTATAACACTGGGGTACCGTACTGGTGTGGACGGGTCTGTCACTGTATAACACTGGGGTACAGTACTGGTGTGGACGGGTCTGTCCCTGTATAACACTGGGGTACCGTACTGGTGGGGATGGGTCTGTCCCTATATAACACTGGGGTACAGTACTGGTGGGGACGGGTCTGTCCCTGTATATCACTGGGGTACAGTACTGGCGGGGACGGGTCTGTCCCTGTGTAACACTGTGGTACAGTACTGGTGGGGATGGGTCTGTCCCTGTATAACACTGGGGTACAGTACTGGTGGGGACGGGTCTGTCCCTGTATAACACTGGGGTACAGTACTGGTGGGGCAGGTCTGTCCCTGTATAACACTGGGGTACCGTACTGGTGGGGATGGGTCTGTCCCTATATAACACTGGGGTACAGTACTGGTGGGGATGGGTCTGTCCCTGTATAACACTGGGGTACAGTACTGGTGGGGACGGGTCTGTCCCTGTATAACACTGGGGTACAGTACTGGTGGGGACTGGTCTGTCGCTGTATAACACTGGGATACAGTACTGGTGATGACAGGTCTGTCTTTGTATATCACTGGACACAGCACTGGTGGTGATGGGTCTGTCCCTGTATGTCACTGGGGCACAGTACTGGTGGGGACGGGTCTGTCCCTGTATAACACTGGGGTACAGTACTGGTGGGGACTGGTCTGTCGCTGTATAACACTGGGATACAGTACTAGTGATGACAGGTCTGTCCCTGTATATCACTGGACACAGCACTGGTGGTGATGGGTCTGTCGCTGTATAACACTGGGATACAGTACTGGTGGGGACGGGTCTGTCCCTCGATATCACTGGGCACAGTACTGGTGGGGACGGGTATGTCCCTGTATAACACTGGGGTACAGTACTGGTGGGGACAGGTCTGTCCCTCTATATCACTGGGCACAGTACTGGTGGGGATGGGTCTGTCCCTGTATAACACTGGGGTACAGTTCTGGTGGGGACAGGTCTGTCCCTGTATATCACTGGGCACAGTACTGGTGGGGATGGGTCTGTCGCTGTATAACACTGGGATACAGTACTGGCGGGGACAGGTCTGTCCCTGTATAACACTGGGGTACAGTGCTGGTGAGGACAGGTCTGTCACTGTATAACACTGGGGTACAGTACTGGTGGGGACGGGTCTGTCGCTGTATAACACTGGGGTACAGTACTGGTGGGGACAGGTCTGTCCCTGTATATCACTGGGGTACAGTACTGGTGGGGATGGGTCTGTCCATGTATAACACTGGGGTACAGTACTGGTGAGGACGGGTATGTCCCTGTATAACACTGGGGTACAGTACTGGTGGGGATGGGTCTGTCCCTGTATAACACTGGGGCACAGTCCTGGTGGGGACGGGTCTGTCACTATATAACACTGGGGTACAGTACTGGTGAGATGGGTCTGTCCCTGTATAACACTGGCGTACAGAACTGGTGGGGACGGAACTCTCCCTGTATAATACTGGGGTGCACTGCTGGTGGGGACGGGTCTGTCGCTGTATAACACTGGGGTACAGTACTGGTGGGGACAGGTCTGTCCCTGTATATCACTGGGGTACAGTACTGGTGGGGATGGGTCTGTCCATGTATAACACTGGGGTACAGTACTGGTGAGGACGGGTATGTCCCTGTATAACACTGGGGTACAGTACTGGTGGGGATGGGTCTGTCCCTGTATAACACTGGGGCACAGTCCTGGTGGGGACGGGTCTGTCACTATCTAACACTGGGGTACAGTGCTGGTGAGATGGGTCTGTCCCTGTATAACACTGGCGTACAGTACTGGTGGGGACGGGTCTGTCCCTGTGTAACACTGGGGTACAGTACTGGTGGGGACGGGTCTGTCCCTGTATAACACTGGGGTACGGTACTGGTGGGGACGGGTCTGTCCCTGTATAACACTGGGGTACAGTACTGGTGGGGACGGGTCTGTCCCTGTATAACACTGGGGTACAGTACTGGTGGGGACGGGTCTGTCCCTGTATAACACTGGGGTACGGTACTGGTGGGGACGGGTCTGTCCCTGTATAACACTGGGGTACAGTACTGGTGGGGACGGGTCTGTCCCTGTATAACACTGGGGTACAGTACTGGTGTGGACGGGTCTGTCCCTGTATAACACTGGCGTACAGTACTGGTGGGGACGGAACTCTCCCTGTATAATACTGGGGTGCACTGCTGGTGGGGACGGGTCTGTCCCTGTATAACAGTGGGGTACAGTACTGGTGGGGACAGGTCTGTCCCTGTATAACACTGGGGTACAGTACTGGTGGGGACGGGTCTGTCCCTGCATAACACTGGGGTACAGTACTGGTGGGGACGGGTCTGTCCCTCGATATCACTGGGCACAGTACTGGTGGGGATGGGTCTGTCGCTGTATAACACTGGGATACAGTACTGGCGGGGACAGGTCTGTCCCTGTATAACACTGGGTTACAGTGCTGGTGAGGACAGGTCTGTCACTGTATAACACTGGGGTACAGTACTGGTGGGGACGGGTCTGTCGCTGTATAACACTGGGGTACAGTACTGGTGGGGACAGGTCTGTCCCTGTATATCACTGGGGTACAGTACTGGTGGGGATGGGTCTGTCCATGTATAACACTGGGGTACAGTACTGGTGAGGACGGGTATGTCCCTGTATAACACTGGGGTACAGTACTGGTGGGGATGGGTCTGTCCCTGTATAACACTGGGGCACAGTCCTGGTGGGGACGGGTCTGTCACTATATAACACTGGGGTACAGTACTGGTGAGATGGGTCTGTCCCTGTATAACACTGGCGTACAGAACTGGTGGGGACGGAACTCTCCCTGTATAATACTGGGGTGCACTGCTGGTGGGGACGGGTCTGTCGCTGTATAACACTGGGGTACAGTACTGGTGGGGACAGGTCTGTCCCTGTATATCACTGGGGTACAGTACTGGTGGGGATGGGTCTGTCCATGTATAACACTGGGGTACAGTACTGGTGAGGACGGGTATGTCCCTGTATAACACTGGGGTACAGTACTGGTGGGGATGGGTCTGTCCCTGTATAACACTGGGGCACAGTCCTGGTGGGGACGGGTCTGTCACTATCTAACACTGGGGTACAGTGCTGGTGAGATGGGTCTGTCCCTGTATAACACTGGCGTACAGTACTGGTGGGGACGGGTCTGTCCCTGTGTAACACTGGGGTACAGTACTGGTGGGGACGGGTCTGTCCCTGTATAACACTGGGGTACGGTACTGGTGGGGACGGGTCTGTCCCTGTATAACACTGGGGTACAGTACTGGTGGGGACGGGTCTGTCCCTGTATAACACTGGGGTACAGTACTGGTGGGGACGGGTCTGTCCCTGTATAACACTGGGGTACGGTACTGGTGGGGACGGGTCTGTCCCTGTATAACACTGGGGTACAGTACTGGTGGGGACGGGTCTGTCCCTGTATAACACTGGGGTACAGTACTGGTGTGGACGGGTCTGTCCCTGTATAACACTGGCGTACAGTACTGGTGGGGACGGAACTCTCCCTGTATAATACTGGGGTGCACTGCTGGTGGGGACGGGTCTGTCCCTGTATAACAGTGGGGTACAGTACTGGTGGGGACAGGTCTGTCCCTGTATAACACTGGGGTACAGTACTGGTGGGGACGGGTCTGTCCCTGCATAACACTGGGGTACAGTACTGGTGGGGACGGGTCTGTCCCTCGATATCACTGGGCACAGTACTGGTGGGGATGGGTCTGTCGCTGTATAACACTGGGATACAGTACTGGCGGGGACAGGTCTGTCCCTGTATAACACTGGGTTACAGTGCTGGTGAGGACAGGTCTGTCACTGTATAACACTGGGGTACAGTACTGGTGGGGACGGGTCTGTCGCTGTATAACACTGGGGTACAGTACTGGTGGGGACAGGTCTGTCCCTGTATATCACTGGGGTACAGTACTGGTGGGGATGGGTCTGTCCATGTATAACACTGGGGTACAGTACTGGTGAGGACGGGTATGTCCCTGTATAACACTGGGGTACAGTACTGGTGGGGATGGGTCTGTCCCTGTATAACACTGGGGCACAGTCCTGGTGGGGACGGGTCTGTCACTGTATAACACTGGGATACAGTACTGGTGAGATGGGTCTGTCCCTGTATAACACTGGCGTACAGTACTGGTGGGGACGGGTCTGTCCCTGTATAACACTGGCGTACAGTACTGGTGGGGACGGAACTCTCCCTGTATAATACTGGGGTGCACTACTGGTGGGGACGGGTCTGTCCCTGTATAACACTGGGGTACAGTACTGGTGGGGACAGGTCTGTCCCTGTATAACACTGGGGTACAGTGCTGGTGAGGACAGGTCTGTCACTGTATAACACTGGGGTACAGTACTGGTGGGGACGGGTCTGTCGCTGTATAACACTGGGGTACAGTACTGGTGGGGACAGGTCTGTCCCTGTATATCACTGGGGTACAGTACTAGTGGGGATGGGTCTGTCCATGTATAACACTGGGGTACAGTACTGGTGGGGACAGGTCTGTCCCTGTATAACACTGGGGTACTGTACTGGTGGGAATGGGTCTGTCCATGTATAACACTGGGGTACAGTACTGGTGGGGATGGGTCTGTCCCTGTATAACACTGGGGCACAGTCCTGGTGGGGACGGGTCTGTCACTGTATAACACTGGGGTACAGTACTGGTGAGATGGGTCTGTCCCTGTATAACACTGGCGTACAGTACTGGTGGGGACGGAACTCTCCCTGTATAATACTGGGGTGCACTACTGGTGGGGACGGGTCTGTCCCTGTATAACACTGGGGTACAGTACTGGTGGGGACAGGTCTGTCGCTGTATAACACTGGGATACAGTACTGGTGGGGACAGGTCTGTCCCTGTATATCACTGGGGTACAGTACTGGTGGGGATGGGTCTGTCCATGTATAACACTGGGGTACAGTACTGGTGGGGACAGGTCTGTCCCTGTATAACACTGGGATACAGTACTGGTGGGGACAGGTCTGTCCCTGTATATCACTGGGGTACTGTACTGGTTATGATGGGTCTGTCCATGTATAACACTGGGGTACAGTACTGGTGAGGACGAGTATGTCCCTGTATAACACTGGGGTACAGTACTGGTGGGGATGGGTCTGTCCCTGTATAACACTGGGGTACAGTACTGGTGGGGACGGGTCTGTCCCTGTATAACACTGGGGTACGGTACTGGTGGGGAGGGGTCTGTCCCTGTATAACACTGGGGTACAGTACTGGTGGGGACGGGTCTGTCCCTGTATAACACTGGGGTACAGTACTGGTGTGGACGGGTCTGTCCCTGTATAACACTGGCGTACAGTACTGGTGGGGACGGAACTCTCCCTGTATAATACTGGGGTGCACTACTGGTGGGGACGTTTCTGTCCCTGTATAACACTGGGGTACAGTACTGGTGGGGACAGGTCTGTCCCTGTATAACACTGGGGTACAGTACTGGTGGGGACGGGTCTGTCCCTGCATAACACTGGGGTACAGTACTGGTGGGGACGGGTCTGTCCCTGTATAACACTGGGTTCCAGTACTGGTGGGGACGGGTCTGTCCCTTTATAACACTGCGGCACAGTACTGGTGGGGATGGGTCTGTCCCTGTATAACACTGTGGTACAGTACTGGTGGGGCAGGTCTGTCCCTGTATAACACTGGGGTACAGTACTGGTGGGGATGGGTCTGTCCCTTTATAACACTGGGGTACAGTATTGGTGGGGAGGGGTCTGTCTCTGTATAACACTGGGGTAGAGTACTGGTGGGGACGGGTATGTCCCTGTATAACACTGGGGTACAGTACTGGTGGGGACGGGTATGTCCCTGTATAACACTGGAGTACAGTACTGGTGGGGACGGTTCTGTCCCTGTATAACACTGGGGTACAGTACTGGTGGGGATGGGTCTGTCGCTGCATAACACTGGGGTACAGTACTGGTGGGGACGGGTCTGTCCCTGCATAACACTGGGGTCCAGTACTGGTGGGGACGGGTCTGTCCCTTTATAACACTGCGGCACAGTACTGGTGGGGACGGGTCTGTCCCTGTATAACACTGGGGTACAGTACTGGTGAGGACGGGTCTGTCCCTGCATAACACTGGGGTCCAGTACTGGTGGGGACGGGTCTGTCCCTTTATAACACTGCGGCACAGTACTGGTGGGGAGGGGTCTGTTCCTGTATAACACTGGGGTACAGTACTGGTGTGGACGGGTCTGTCACTGTATAACACTGGGGTACAGTACTGGTGGGGACAGGTCTGTCCCTGTATAACACTGGGGTACCGTACTGGTGTGGACGGGTCTGTCACTGTATAACACTGGGGTACAGTACTGGTGTGGACGGGTCTGTCCCTGTATAACACTGGGGTACCGTACTGGTGGGGATGGGTCTGTCCCTATATAATACTGGGGTACAGTACTGGTGGGGATGGGTCTGTCCCTATATAACACTGGGATACAGTACTGGTGGGGACGGGTCTGTCCCTGTATAACACTGGGGTACAGTACTGGTGGGGACGGGTCTGTCCCTGTATAACACTGGGGTACAGTACTGTTGGGGACGGGTCTGTCCCTGTATAACACTGGGGTACAGTACTGGTGGGGACGGGTGTGTCCCTGTATAACATTGGGGTACCGTACTGGTGGGGATGGGTCTGTCCCTATATAACACTGGGGTACAGTATTGGTGGGGAGGGGTCTGTCTCTGTATAACACTGGGGTAGAGTACTGGTGGGGCAGGTCTGTCCCTGTATAACACTGGGGTACAGTACTGGTGGGGACGGGTCTGTCCCTGTATAACACTGGGGTACCGTACTGGTGGGGACGGGTCTGTCCCTATATAACACTGGGGTACAGTATTGGTGGGGATGGGTCTGTCGCTGTATAACACTGGGACACAGTACTGGTGGGGACGGGTCTGTCCCTGTATAACACTGGGGTACAGTACTGGTGGGGACAGGTCTGTCCCTGTATAACACTGGGGTACAGTACTGGTGGGGACGGGTATGTCCCTGTATATCACTGGGGTACAGTACTGGTGGGGATGGGTCTGTCCCTGTATAACACTGGGGTACAGTACTGGTGGGGACGGGTCTGTCCCTGTATAAGATTGGGGTACAGTACTGGTGGGGACGGGTCTGTCCCTGTATAACACTGGGGTACAGTACTGGTGGGGACGGGTCTGTCCCTGTATAACACTGGGGTACAGTACTGGTGGGGATGGGTCTGTCCCTGTATAACACTGGGGTACAGTACTGGTGGGGCAGGTCTGTCCCTGTATAACACTGGGGTACAGTACGGGTGGGGACAGGTCTGTCCCTGTATAACACTGGGGTACAGTACTGGTGGGGACGGGTCTGTCCCTGTATAACACTGGGGTACAGTACTGGTGGGGACGGGTCTGTCCCTGTATAACACTGGGGTACAGTACTGGTGGGGACGGGTCTGTCACTGTATAACACTGGGGTACAGTACTGGTGGGACGGGTCTGTCCCTGTATAACACTGGGGTACAGTAGTGGTGGGGACGGGTCTGTCGCTGTATAACACTGGGGTACAGTACTGGTGGGACGGGTCTGTACCTGTATAACACTGGGGTACAGTGCTGGTGGGGACGGGTCTGTCGCTGTATAACAATGGGGTACAATACTGGTGGGGATGGGTCTGTCCCTGTATAACACTGGGGTACAGTTCTGGTGGGGACGGGTCTGTCACTGTATAACACTGGGGTACAGTACTGGTGGGGACAGGTCTGTCCCTGTATAACACTGTGGTACAGTACTGGTGGGGACGGGTCTGTCCCTGTATAACACTGGGGTACAGTACTGGTGGGGATGGGTCTGTCCCTGTATAACACTGGGGTACAGTACTGGAGGGGACAGGTCTGTCCCTGTATAACACTGGGATACAGTACTGGTGGGGACGGGTCTGTCGCTGTATAACACTGGGGCACAGTACTGGTGGGGACGGGTCTGTCGCTGTATAACACTGGGGCACAGTACTGGTGGGGACGGGTCTGTCCCTGTATAACACTGGGGTACAGTACTGGTGGGGACGGGTCTGTCGCTGTATAACACTGGGGTACAGTACTGGTGGGGACGGGTCTGTCCCTGTATAACACTGGGGTACAGTACTGGTGGGGACAGGTCTGTCGCTGTATAACACTGGGGTACAGTACTGGTGGGGACGGGTCTGTCCCTGTATAACACTGGAGTACAGTACTGGTGGGGACGGGTCTGTCCCTGTATAACACTGGGGTACAGTACTGGTGGGGACGGGTCTGTCCCTGTATAACACCGGGGTACAGTACTGGTGGGGACGGGTCTGTCCCTGTATAACACCGGGGTACAGTACTGGTGGGGACGGGTCTGTCCCTGTATAACACTGGGGTACAGTACTGGTGGGGACGGGTCTGTCCCTGTATAACACTGGGGTACAGTACTGGTGGGGACGGGTCTGTCCCTGTATAACACTGGGGTACAGTACTGGTGGGGACGGGTCTGTCCCTGTATAACACTGGGGTACAGTACTGGTGGGGACGGGTCTGTCCCTGTATAACACCGGGGTACAGTACTGGTGGGGACGGGTCTGTCCCTGTATAACACTGGGGTACAGTACTGGTGGGGACGGGTCTGTCCCTGTATAACACTGGGGTACAGTACTGGTGGGGACGGGTCTGTCACTGTCTAACACTGGGGTACAGTACTGGTGGGGACGGGTCTGTCCCTGTATAACACTGGGGTACAGTACTGGAGGGGACAGGTCTGTCCCTGTATAACACTGGGGTACAGTACTGGTGGGGACGGGTCTGTCCCTGTATAACACTGGGGTACAGTACTGGAGGGGACGGGTCTGTCCCTGTATAACACTGGGGTACAGTACTGGAGGGGACAGGTCTGTCACTATATAACACTGGGGTACAGTACTGGTGGGGACGGGTCTGTCCCTGTATAACACTGGGGTACAGTACTGGTGGGGACGGGTCTGTCTCTGTATAACACTGGGGTACAGTACTGGTGGGGACGGGTCTGTCCCTATATAACACTGGGGTACAGTACTGGTGGGGACAGGTCTGTCGCTGTATAACACTGGGGTACAGTACTGGAGGGGACGGGTCTGTCCCTGTATAACACTGGGGTACAGTACTGGAGGGGACAGGTCTGTCACTATATAACACTGGGGTACAGTACTGGTGGGGACTGGTCTGTCCCTGTATAACACTGGGGTACAGTACTGGTGGGGACGGGTCTGTCTCTGTATAACACTGGGGTACAGTACTGGTGGGGACGGGTCTGTCCCTATATAACACTGGGGTACAGTACTGGTGAGGACGGGTCTGTCCCTATATAACACTGGGGTACAGTACTGGTGGGGACAGGTCTGTCACTGTATAACACTGGGGTACAGTACTGGAGGGGACAGGTCTGTCCCTGTATAACACTGGGGTACAGTACTGGTGGGGACGGGTCTGTCCCTGTATAACACTGGGGTACAGTACTGGTGGGGACGGGTCTGTCCCTGTATAACACTGGGGTACAGTACTGGTGGGGACGGGTCTGTCCCTGTATAACACTGGGGTACAGTACTGGTGGGGACGGGTCTGTCACTCTGTAAAACACTGGGGTACAGTACTGGTGGGGACAGGTCTGTCCCTGTATTACACTGGGGTACAGTACTGGTGGGGACGGGTCTGTCCCTGTATAACACTGGGGTACAGTACTGGTGGGGACGGGTCTGTCCCTGTATAACACTGGGGTACAGTACTGGTGAGGACGGGTCTGTCGCTGTAAAACCCTGGGTTACAGTTCTGGTGGGGACGGGTCTATCCCTGTATAACACTGGGGTACAGTACTGGTGGGGACAGGTCTGTCCCTGTATAACACTGGGGTACAGTACTGGTGGGGACGGGTATGTCCCTGTATAACACTGGGGTACAGTACTGGTGGGGACAGGTCTGTCACTGTATAACACTGGGGTACAGTACTGGTGGGGACGGGTCTGTCCCTGTATCACACTGGGGTACAGTACTGGTGGGGACGGGTATGTCCCTGTATAACACTGGGGTACAGTACTGGTGGGGACAGGTCTGTCACTGTATAACACTGGGGTACAGTACTGGTGGGGACGGGTATGTCCCTGTATAACACTGGTGTACAGTACTGGTGGGGACGGGTCTGTCTCTGTATAACACTGGGGTACAGTACTGGTGGGGACGGGTATGTCCCTGTATAACACTGGGGTACAGTACTGGTGGGGACGGGTCTGTCCCTGTATAACACTGGGGTACAGTACTGGTGGGGACGGGTCTGTCCCTGTATAACACTGGGGTACAGTACTGGTGGGGACGGGTCTGTCCCTGTATAACACTGGGGTACAGTACTGGTGAGGACGGGTCTGTCGCTGTAAAACCCTGGGTTACAGTTCTGGTGGGGACGGGTCTATCCCTGTATAACACTGGGGTACAGTACTGGTGGGGACAGGTCTGTCCCTGTATAACACTGGGGTACAGTACTGGTGGGGACGGGTATGTCCCTGTATAACACTGGGGTACAGTACTGGTGGGGACAGGTCTGTCACTGTATAACACTGGGGTACAGTACTGGTGGGGACGGGTCTGTCCCTGTATCACACTGGGGTACAGTACTGGTGGGGACGGGTATGTCCCTGTATAACACTGGGGTACAGTACTGGTGGGGACAGGTCTGTCACTGTATAACACTGGGGTACAGTACTGGTGGGGACGGGTATGTCCCTGTATAACACTGGGGTACAGTACTGGTGGGGACAGGTCTGTCCCTGTATAACACTGGGGTACGTTAGTTGTGCGGACTGGTGTGTCTCATTGTGTTTAATAAAGTGACCGAAACTGTGTGCATCATCCAGGTGTGGTCTCAGTTTGCTGAACTTTGGGAGATCCTGGTGAGCGTCAGTCCCTCGTGTCTGTTGTAACATACCTTTGTTCCATCGTCCCTCCCTCTACCTGCAAATCAACCTGACCTGACGCATCCATCACAACACCCGGATTCCTCTCTACCTCGGTGCTGTGTTGTTTTCCTGTAGCACAGAAACAGTCCCTTCAGTCCAACCTTTCCACCAGATATCCTAACCCAATCTCGCACTTGCCAGCACTTGGCCCACATCCCTCCAAACCCTTCCTATTCATGTCCCCATCCTGATGCCTTTTAAATGTTGTCATTGTACCAGCCTCTACCACTTCCTCTGGCAGCTCATTCCATACACGTTTCTGTGTGAAAAAGTTGCCCCTTTCCCCTCTCACCCTAAACCCATGCCCCTCTAGTTCTGGACTCCCCTTCCCCCAGGGAAAAGACCTTGTCTATTTATCCTATCCATGCCCCCTCATGATTTTATAAACCTCTATAAGGTCACCCCTCAGCCTCCGACGCTCCAGGGAAAACCGCCCCACGCATCTTCCCCCATCGGAGGTAGAGATGCAAGGCAGCGAGGGATTTACTGCAGAGCGTCTGCGTGACCCTCCCTCAGCACCCACCTCCCCACCCACAGACCCCAGCACCATCATTTCAGCAGAGCGAGGGAGAGCCTCATGGGAGGTGGGCACTATGGTGGAGGAAGGGGGCAGGGGGTGGGGAGCGGGCGTTGCTCAAGTTTCGATCGCAGTCAGAAATACCAGCGTCCTCACCGTCTCCCCCCACCCCATCCCCTCACGCACGCAAACAGACCTCTCCACCTACCCCATCAAACACTGCCAGGGACAGGGACAGGGACAGCACAGGGGTTAGATACAGAGTAAAGCTTCCTCTACACTGTCCCCCCCATCCCAGGGAC
Source organism: Chiloscyllium plagiosum (assembly GCF_037043375.1). NCBI lineage: Eukaryota > Metazoa > Chordata > Chondrichthyes > Orectolobiformes > Hemiscylliidae > Chiloscyllium > Chiloscyllium plagiosum. Next base: position 57,537,728 of record NW_028270188.1, read on the forward strand.
AGCACGGGGTTAGATACAGAGTAAAGTTCCGTCTACGCTGTTGGTGTTGGTTGGTGTGGCCGCTCTCTGGGATAGTATCCATGAGGATTTCCCGGCCGCCCTCAGGGATCAGGAAGTCTCCTCAGTGAGTCACTGAGTAGCCGGAGGGTTGAGGGTTACCAGAGCAGGCTGTTCCTCTCTCCCTGAGGTTACGGTTGTGTGACAGAGTGCACACTCATCGCACGCTATTCCCGAGTTTCCTGCCTCCGCCCTCCCTGCTCCGGATTCCAGAACTTTCCGCCCACAAGCCTCCTTTGCCTACCGCCACCACCCTCCCCCTCACAGCCCTACCATCCCCTCTCTCTCTCTCCTATCTCTGTCACCCCCTCCAGCCCCCTACACCCCTCCCTATCCCTGTCACCCCCTCCAGCCCCCTACACCCCCTCCCTATCTCTGTCACCTCCTCCAGCCCCCTCCACCCCTCCCTATCTCTGTCACCCCCTCCAGCCCCCTACACCCCTCCCTATCCCTGTCACGCCCTCCAGCCCCCTACACCCCCTCCCTATCTCTGTCACCTCCTCCAGCCCCCTACACCCCTCCCTATCCCTGTCACCCCCTCCAGCCCCCTACACCCCTCCCTATCTCTGTCATCTCCTCCAGCCCCTACACCCCCTCCCTATCCCTGTCACCCCCTCCAGTCCCCTACACCCCCTCCCTATCTCTGTCATCCCCTCCAGCCCCCTACACCCCCTCCCTATCCCTGTCACCCCCTCCAGTCCCCTACACCCCCTCCCTATCTCTGTCATCCCCTCCAGCCCCCTACACACCCTCCCTATCCCTGTCACCCCCTCCAGCCCCCTACACCCTCTCCCTATCTCTGTCACCCCCTCCAGCCCCTACACCCCCTCCCTATCTCAGTAACCCCCTCCAGCCCCTACACCTCCTCCCTATCTGTCACCCCCTCCAGCCCCCTACACACCCTCCCTATCCCTGTCACCCCCTCCAGCCCCCTACACCCCCTCCCTATCTCTGTCACCCCCTCCAGCCCCTACACCCTCTCCCTATCTCTGTCACCCTCCAGCCCCTACACCCCCTCCCTATCTCTGTCACCTCCTCCAGCCCCTACACCCCCTCCCTATCTCTGTCACCCCCTCCAGCCCCCTACACCCCCTCCCTATCTCTGTCACCTCCTCCAGCCCCTACACCCCCTCCCTATCTCCATCGCCTCCTCCAGCCCCTACACCCCCTCCCTATCTCTGTCACCCCCTCCAGCCCCCTACACCCCCTCCCTATCTCTGTCACCTCCTCCAGCCCCTACATCCCCTCCCTATCTCCATCGCCTCCTCCAGCCCCTACACCCCCTCCCTATGTTCATCACCTCCTCCAGCCCCCTACACCCCCTCCCTATCTCTGTCACCCCCTCCAGCCCCCTACACCGCCTCCCTATCTCTGTCACCTCCTCCAGCCCCTACACCCCCTCCCTATCTCTGTCACCCCCTCCAGCCCCCTACACCCCCTCCCTATCTCTGTCACCCCCTCCAGCCCCCTACACCCCTCTCTATCCCTGTCACCCCCTCCAGCCCCCTACATCCCCTCCCTATCTCTGTCACCTCCTCCAGCCCCTACACCCCCTCCCTATCTTCATCGCCTCCTCCAGCCCCCTACACCCCCTCCCTATCTCCATCGCCTCCTCCAGCCCCTACACCCCCTCCCTATCTCTGTCACCTCCTCCAGCCCCTACATCCCCTCCCTATCTCCATCGCCTCCTCCAGCCCCTACACCCCCTCCCTATCTCTGTCACCTCCTCCAGCCCCTACACCCCCTCCCTATCTTCATCGCCTCGTCCAGCCCCCTACAACCCCTCCCTATCTCTGTCACCCCCTCCAGCCCCCTACACCGCCTCCCTATCTCTGTCACCTCCTCCAGCCCCTACACCCCCTCCCTATCTTCATTGCCTCCTCCAGCCCCCTGTGCCTGACCCCATGAGCACATCACTGTGTGTGGGATCATGCAATGTGTCTGGGGGTGTGCTCAAGTGTGGGACCTTGCTATGCATCTGTGTTTGCGTGCTGGGCTGTAGGATCTTGCTGTGCAAGATGGCGTAATCTGGACTGTGGGATCTTGTGTGTTTGGGGGGGTGACCCACTGCCAAATTGCAGTTAGTGGGATCTTGCTGTGCTCTCTGGGGGGACCCATTGGCAAATCACAGTCTGTGGGATCTTGCTGTGAGTCTGGGTCTGCCTGCTGAGCAGTGGGATCTTGCTGTGCTCTTGGTGGGGGGAGCCGTTGGTGAATCCCTCTCTGTGGGATCTTGCTGTGCTCTGGGGGGGAGCCATTCGCAAATTACAGGCTGTGCGCTGAGATCTTGCTGTGCGTCCGGGTCCGCGCGCTGATCTGTGGGATCATGCTGTGCTCTCGGGAGAGGGGGCCATTGGCGAATCGCAGTCTGTGGGATCTTGCTGTGCGCCTGTGTCCGCCCACTGAGCTGTGGGATCTTCCTGTGCGTCTCGTGGAGGTGGAGCCATTGGCGAATTGCGGTCTGTGGGATCTTGCTGTGCGTCTGGGTCTGTGCACTGATCTGTGGGATCTTGCTGTGCTCTCGAAGGGAGGGAGCCGTTGACGAATCGCGGTCTGTGGGATCTTGCTGTGCGTCTGGGTCTGTGCACTGATCTGTGGGATCTTGCTGTGCTCTCGAAGGGAGGGAGTCGTTGGCGAATCGCGGTCTTGGGATCTTGCTGTGCGTCTGGGTCCGCGCGCTGATCTGTGGGATCATGCTGTGCTCTCGGGGGAGGGGGCCATTGGCAAATCACAGTCTGTGGGATTTTGCTGTACTCTCGGGGGGGAGCTATTGGCGAATCGCGGTGTGTGGGATCTTGCTGTGCTCTCGGGGGGAAGGGAGCCGTTGGCGAATCGCGGTCTATGGGATCTTGCTGTGCTCTTGGGGGGAAGTGAGCCGTTTGTGAATCGCGGTCTGTGGGATCTTGCTGTGCTCTCGGGGGAGCCGTTGGCGAATCGTGGTCTGTGGGATCTTGCTGTGCTCTTGGGGGGAAGGGAGCCGTTGGTGAATCGTGGTCTGTGGGATCTTGCTGTGCTCT